>NC_085138.1:63600031-63625031 GCF_035046485.1 Aedes albopictus | reverse complement strand
TCCAAGATGATTCTGCAGCTAAAGGTAATGCTTGCGCTGATGGTGGGCACACTTTAATCATCATCACCATCATCAAGTCCTGGAAAGAACATTTTCTCGCCTTCGGAAAATATTTGTTGGAGAAGTCCTGCAGAATTCTTTCGTAGAATTTCTGAATGATTAACATCGAATCCTTAAGAAATCTCTGAGATATTAACTTCTAAATTTTCTTTGCAGTTATTCAAGTAATGTACTAACAAATTGTGTAGCATTTTCGAAAAGAGTTGATGGTCTTGTTAGTGGAATACCTGTAAGTAAAAAGAAAATCGTGTTATGCACTGTCGAGTCAAGTACAAGACACTGCCCAACAAACATTTTTGCTGTACAAGAGTGTAACGAACTACTCTTAAGCAAACTTTAGCTGTTATTCAGCTAGTTCTGTTATTTGGGTGAAGACGACCTTACAGTTGAGGTCGAAAGACGTATCTGTCAAAGGATGCAAATTCTTAGTGGAATTCAAAGGAACAGTACTTAAAATGATTTTCTTTTTACGAAAAGAGTTGTACTGAAATTTTCACTGTAAGATATCTTCAGCAATTTCCGCAAAAATAATTGTGAAAGACATATAAACTTTACTCTAGATTTTGTTTTCCTGGGATAAAGCAAATAATCGGCCTTACATTTTCGGTTGGACTAGCTTAGGCTCAGAATACGCATCATATTTTCTCTTGCATCCATTTAGAACTGAGAAAGGATAAAATATGTCCAAGAAATTGGTTCTAACTTTTAAAATTTCATGTTCGCAAACCATGCATTTGCGGAGCCTATTAAAAACGAAGGCTTTTCATATTTTTATTTCTCTGAAGAAGATATTGCATACATCGATTTTTTTGTGAAAGGTATGATTGCCCCTAGGACTGCCCAATCGGAAACCTTTCAGCTTATAGCTCAACTCTCACTGCGTATCAACAAAATGAACGTTAACATTTTCAACGGTGTATTAGGACACTGCAAGCTGAGATTCCTAAAAAAAAGTTCCGTCTGGAAGAATTAATTAACACAGGTCTTGCCAGGATTCCTCCTGGAAGTATTCTCGGAATTCCTGCAGAGTTTAATTCCTGAATTTCTCTAGAAATTATTTTCGAGATTTTTCCAGTATTACACTTTTCAGGAAAGATTTCCCGAAGGAATCCCAGAAAAAGTTCTCGGAGGAGTCCACGAAAGAGTTCCGGAAGAAATTTGAGAAGCAATTCCTGACAGAAGTCCAGAAGGAATTCCTGGAGAAATCTCTGAAGGAATTCCTGGAAGAATTCCGGAAATAGTTCCCGGGAAAAATCCTGGAGATATCCCTAGAGGAGTACCCGGTAGAAATACCGTAGAAATTCCGAATGGAAATATTTAAGCAATCCCCGGAGTAGTTCTTGAAAGAATTCCGCAAGGAGTTCCTGGAGGGATTCCGAAAAAGATTTTGGAAGAATACTGAAAGAAGTTCTTGTCAGGGTTCTTGTAGGATTCATAGAAGGATCTCAGAAAGAATTCCTGAAGAAATCCCTGAAGGAACTGCAGGAATAATCCCGCATGGATTTCTGGAAGAAACCTAACGAAATTTAAGAAAGAGTTTCCGACGGAATTTCGGAAAGAATTCCTGAAGCAATCCCCGAGAGAACTCCTGGATGAATCCCGGGTGAAATTGTTGAAATTTCCAGGAATACTTTCTGGAAGTCCAACAAAACTCCTAAAGACATTCCAAAAGAAATTATTGGGATCATAGGTGCCAACTTAGGGGGGGGGGGCAAGTATGGTTTTGCCCCCCCCAATATTTGACGATTTTTCGGTTTTCCCATACAAAAAATCAGAAAAACCAGGCTTTGCCACCCCTCAATATTTTGACCAAGTTGGCGCGTCTGATTGGGATAATCTGTGATGGAATTCCTGCAGGATTCCCGGAACTCATTGGGAAATCCCGGAAGAAATCTCTTGAAGTATCAGAAGGAATCTTTGAAGGAATCCTAGAAGGAGTTTCAGGAGGAATCTCAGATGGAACCTGTTATGAATCTCAGAAGGGATCCCAGGAAGAATTTCTGAAGGAACCCCAGAAAGAATCTCAGATGGAGCTCTCTGAGGAATCGCAAACGGAAATCCTAAAGGGAACATAGAATAAATTTGTGGAGAAATCACAGATAATTTTTCTGCAGGAGTATCTGGAAAAATGGACAAGGTAATCCTAGAAAGAACAGTGGCTAGATGGACGGCTAGATGTATAGATTGACGGATTAATGGATAAATGAAAATTTGGATAGAAAAGGTATTAAATCTTACTTTGTATAATATATCTAATAACAGATATATTTTACCTATCATTACAAACTGTTAAAAATTCCGAGTTGCTGAACAAGACCAACCTGAAAAGAAAAAGAGGACAAAAATAATAAAGTTAGTATAACAATAACATTACACACTGCAAACATGAAATTTATGCCTATATGTGTAATTAATGGTAAATATCCAATATTTCACCCATTTTTTCCAACTAAAAAGCGGCATAAATTATATTTTCTTCGACCAACCAGAGCGTGACAGCGCCCATAAAGATCGTTGTTTAATGCGGCATCACATCAGCCATCTGGTATGTGAAACTTCATTATGCTCTGTGAGTTCCTCTCGACGTGCGTGCCATACGTTACAGCTCATTGATCACGACATTAAGATTTAGTTCGAGTAGTGTGCCAAATCTTACACTGTTAATACACCCTTTGAGTATTGCGAACAGTCCCGTTTCACCGAAAATCAACAAACCGCGACATATACTTCGATCGAGCGCCGGGTGCTCCGCCTTCGGCAGCTAAGCTGCCTGGATCGGTCGCCTTTCATTCAAAACAATTCGGCTTCTATTCACCCACCAACAACGACGGCGACAACCTCCACCCAAAAAGAGGAAGAAAAGAAGCACTCTCCAAAACCTAGCCTTGACCACGCCAGCATACCAATTAGATCGTCATCGTCATTTTTTTTTCGGGCAGCGTGACAAACTCTTCCCCATACCCTATCCGATAGCGTAAGTGTATACTAGTCGAAGCCCATTAGAAGTAGTTTCCATCATCCCCGTGGTGATCGAAATCTATTGGGGGTGCGGCATGAATTGCACTATTTGAATAAAATTGCCCTGAAAGTTTTCCATACTAGCATTCATTTAAAACACATATAAATAAAAAAGAAAATAAAATCAACCACATATGATAAGCACAAACTTGAATTCAAAACATCTGATGAAATAGAGATAAAAAGGAAAAAAAATCGAAGAGTTCTGTAAAAAAAAATGAAAAGTTTTAGGTACACTGCAACATCAAAAGCGCCACCTGCATTTAAGACTCCGAAGCAACTGTAAGCGCCTAAAATATACTTTCCATCAATGCAAATTTGTTCCTTGCACCCAGAAAAATACCAACTCAGTACCGAGTTAGTCTTACTCAGATATCGGTAAAGCTTTTTAATTTCTTACTTAATTTCCATTGGTTTTGAGTTGTCTCACTTTTAGCTGAAACTGAATAGGAAAATAAAAGACAAATCGATTTCCTAGTAAGACCAATTTAGTGAAAGAGTAGGTATTTTTCTGAGTGTTGAGTGGCTGACGAAAGCACACCCAGAAATGATTCTACTCAGTCACAGAGTTGGTCTTCTTCAGAAAACGATAAGTCTTTTGGTTTTCTATTCAGTTATTAACAATTGGACAACTCATAACCGAGGAGTTGTCCAACTGTAAAAAACGAGAAGGAAAGCAAAAGATTTATCTTTTTTTTTTTAGTAAGACTAGCTCAGTGACTGAGTGGAAATATTTCGGAGTGCATCAAATATGAACCCGTTATATATACACTACTCAAAGTATTTAAAACTGCTTGAGTTTATGATGTTTTATGTGGTCTATATACGTGCATAAAAATACAAGCATTCAGAGAATAATTTATGAAAACGCTTGCCCATTTCCCCCCAAACTCCCCCGCGTCCGATTCGCAAAACGCCTTTTTGTAATAAGAAAATGATGAATGGGCCAAAATGTGCGAGACATCATGCCCCGCGGGACTGTTTTCATTCAAGTCACCAGTCTCATAATCGCTCTAATCCATTTTCGGCGATACTCCACATCCACATAGACACAAACACGCACTTCCCGCGCCCCAACAGCGGCATATGTATATTTAGATGAAGTAACCCGACCTTGACTCGGGTGAAGGAGATCTTCTAGCTGCTGCTCTGCTACATACATAGTAGCGAAATCTCCAAAACGGCAAATTGGCAAATTTGCATTGCATATGGTTGTGTCGTCGTCGTCATCGTAATCGTCGATTCTCATTAGTGCTGCGCTATGAGATCACTTGTGACACTTTTGAAGAGGAAGTTGGCATTTTGCACAACCAGCTGCCCAGTAGTTTGTCCTATGTGGGAGTTTTTGGCGGGATTAACCCCCAAAACGCCACGCAAATTAGACTGCATGGATCTTCTCGATCATCGCGCAGGGAGTGGAATGAAACACAGATCTGCGCCAAATTACGGCCGCGCACACATCCACCCACAATACGCTACGCATGGTGCTTCAAACATGGAGACACTACTGGTCAAAAACAAAACGAGCGTTAACACACTACAGCAGGGCTGGTAGCGAGTCGCATGGGAGACAATATTTGTAGCTAGTGGAAATAGAAAACAAATACACGGAGAAGAAACAGATGTAGGAAAAGCAAAAGAAAGAGTCAGATCAATAAAAAGAAAACAAAAATGAGGAGTACAATCAGAAACGTAAGTATTACAAGCGAGGACGACAAGCAAGGAAGACAAGCAAGGAAGACCGTTTTTAAAATAGGAGCAAGGAAGTTTTAAAAATAACAGAAACGATAAATGAAGCAAGAAAGCATAGATCTGCAAGAAGAGAAGCATGTAAAGCAAAACGAAAACACAAGAAACGCAGATAGCAACAGAAACATGAAGCGCAAATAGAATATAAGCAATAGAAGTAGAGTATAGCATGAGTAGCAAGGGGAACAAGGAAGCAAGAGCTATATGTACAAGCAATAGCAAGAGAGAAACACGAGATGCAAGAAACACAAGAAATACAGGTGAAACTTTGAAAGCAAGAGATAAACAGATGCAAAAGAGATTTTTCATGATCAACAATTGAAAACGCGTTATCAATATCGCGTAAAAACACGTTTCAGTCGAGTTAAAGAATTCTGAAATCCACCCTCGCATCTCACCATTATTACCAGAAAGCTTGATGTTTGCGCTCTCTATTAGTGGTGGTGAGGTATGTGAGTGGAGTTCAGAAGTAGACAGAAACATGTCTGTTTACAAAATGTTGATGCGACCTTTTTAATTGTTGGCATTGGTCTTGGAAGAACGACAAACACGAGCACCAAAAAAGACAAGAGCAACAAGAAAATCGATAAAAATAAGAGAATTAAGTAAGTAAGGGTATGAGAGAAACGAGAAATGAAATACGTATTTAGAAAAAAGTTAATCAAGCAAGAAAAATACTAAAAGCACTGTGTGAAGAATTAGCCTAAGTTAAAATTCATGAATAAAAAAAAAGAACTAAAAGCGCTCAAAGCACAAGATGTCAGAGAAACAAGAAGAGCAAACAGATCATGGAAAAAAAATTGAATAAGAAGCAAAAAATCAACAAAAGAGAAATAAAAGCATGAGTATCATAAGAATCATACGATGGAAGGATAAAAAAACACAGAAATTCATGAAACCAAGAGATAAACAAAAGCACGAAAGGGGTGAGTAGTTTAAGGGTAGGTAAGG
Source organism: Aedes albopictus (assembly GCF_035046485.1). Taxonomy (NCBI): domain Eukaryota; kingdom Metazoa; phylum Arthropoda; class Insecta; order Diptera; family Culicidae; genus Aedes; species Aedes albopictus. Next base: position 63,619,253 of record NC_085138.1, on the reverse strand, counting down.
GTAAGTAAGTGTAGTAACAAAAGCAAATTACATAACGCTCCATGATGGGGAGGGGAAATACGTCCGAGTGTTATCACCCATACACAAATTTAAGGATTTTTATACAAAACCCGTTACGGAGGGAGAAGGAAGCCCAGCCAACAAATTGGTTCACATTATTCAACAACAACTCTGCTAAGTGAACCCTTACTCGATTGAAGAAGATCGTTCAAAATGCACAGATTTGCTCTATTCGCACAAATGTGGAGGTCATATACGTGCATTTTGAGTCATTCCGCCATAAACAACTACAGATGAATTGGTCAGGCGTAATAAATAACTTTAATTATAACTGTGGTTGGAGACCAATATGTCTTCCTTTTTACAAACAATATAAGTAATTGAAAAAAAAACAAATCGAATCGATTTGCGAGTCTTGATATTTCAACCAACAGCTCTGTATCTTTACCACTGAGCCGTTCATTTAATGTTCTAGGACTCAGAATTTAAGGAAAATATAAGTAATTTATCGGCTGGCCAGTAGATACTTAGTTCGGACGAATTAATCGAAAATCATATTAACACAAAACCGATCCGAACTTGATTCTGTGTCGATGGCACTGACGGCGGAAGGTGATGGAAAAGCTAATATTTACGATCATCCGGGGGAAAAACCTTACCCTAATATCGACACTACACAGCAAAAAAAATCTTGTGATATCACATCATTTTCGCTGCACATCAGATGCGTCGTAAAAGTGATGTACAGATTACATTCTTTTCAAGCAGCAAATTAGCCGCCGCAGCTTTAAAGTGGGTCTAACAATCGCTAGAACCGAATCGATAGATGAATTAAATACAAGTAAAATATTGGCATGGATTCGTATACGGATCCGTTGATTTTGAGTCATATCCCTTACCTCTCGGCTATATCACCGAGTTATAAAAGGGTGGGTGATAAATATGATATTGTTTCTAGGAATCTGCTGGAATGGGTTTGTTGATACTTTCCGGTGCCAACTACGGTGTACATGGTGAGTGTGATTATTGTTGGAAAACGATGCAACAGAGTGAAATTACGTTCGAAAATGGATACATCAAAATACTCATTTTCTTCTGCCACCGGAATCAGATTCTCCCTGTATAATTTCAGATTTACAAATATCAACTTATTAACGATCTAACACTATACATTACAATATAATCGCAATAACAACAGATAAAATTATATAAGAATGCTTATTTGAAGTTACATAATTGTACATTTGAAGTTAAAGTTATACATGACGTAAAACATAATCGAATGAAATTGCCGGCTTCGTTAACAATTTCAATAGATCTGTTTGTGCATCTTTTATAATTCCAACTCGATCTGCACTAAAAAACAATTTGAAGTTAACATCCTTATGTGATCTCTGGTTTACTGGGGGACCACAAATGTAGATGTTACGTAATAAAAGAATGGTGCCTAAGAAATGAGAAGAAAAAAAACTATATATAGGGTCAAGAACAACACAATACATAAGAGAAGTATAAGGCTATGAGAAGCGCAAGGAGCAAGTGAAACAATAGTAGCAAGAGAAATAAACTATGCAAGCAGAAATAAGCAAGAGTAGCAAACAGATTAAAAAGAAGACGCGAAAACTAAAAAAACAAGAGGCAAGACATGTAAGAAAAACGAGATGCAAGGAAATTTTCAAGCACGTAAATCAAAAGAGGAAATAGAAACGCAAAGTACAAAAAGTTAAAAGTAATTGTATTGTAGGGCATCGGGATGCTTCGTTGGCATAGTCCCCTCATTCGGCCTATCTTAACGTTAACCAAAAACTCAAACAAACACCCATAACTGGAGATCAGAAAAGCTATGCGCCAAACAACTGTAACATTTCGTTTCAATTTTAGCATGTTGGAGCATTAAAATTGAATAAAAATGTCACTTTGTTTAGCTTTTGTAGACGCCTTGATTCTTCGACTTAGTGGGTAGTCTATACACATGGTCATAAATGGCCTGATTCTGGAACATTTTGAATTGACTTTTTGATAACTGAACATTTTATGCGACGGTCAAAGACGCTATTTTGATCTTGTATATTTGTTTTCAACGAAAAATAACTATTTTACAAATTAAATGTGGGCCGAATATTGAGGACATTTTTTTCACTATGTACCCAAATCTTGGCCCATTAGTAAAGTGACGTCAACAACACCGAAAAAGTGACGTCAACCACACTGCTTGCGAATGAACCAGAAAGAACGAACGAGAAGAAAGATTTTGTGTGCGGTGACTGTAAAAATATAACACAATGATGGAGTTGCATTGTTTTCGTTACTAAATTAAGAAAGAACTTTAGTTTAAATGATTTATTTATAGTTATGTGAAAATTTGGCTCCGAAAATGTAATTTGAAAGCAAGATTGGTGAACAAACAGTGATAATACTACAGCAGAAATATTAAAAAAATATAGAACAAGTGGTTCTAGCGTTTGGAAAGCAATAGGCCAACGTTGTATCCACTAGTAGGCCAATTTTTGTACCGTAGACCAACGTTGCATACCATCGCATCGAATCTTTTCAACGTAATTAAGTAAGTTCTTGAATATTTTCGCAAGTTTACTTCCAATTGCAGAAACATGCACTGCCTAGAGTGCGTGATAAAGTGAACACATCATTTATACTGTTATTAATTCACGAGTTATAGTCAAAATTGCCAAGGCGGCTGGCATATTAGGCCAAGGAACGGTACACATACCCTACATATGTGGTATTCATGCCTAATTTTCACCTTCCAAATAAAAACTTCACACTTGCTCGCACCCTAGCGAATACTACGAAATCTTGCATATCATTACCTACTTTAAAACACTCCCCTTTCTCTTTGAGTAGACAATGTCATATTATGTCATTGATATTTCAATGTTTACAGAAAGACTAGCAAGAAAAAAAAAAAACAAGAGAATCAATTGAGCCATAACAATACAAGGAAGTCAGCGGACGAAAATAGTCACGTAAATCTTAAGTAGGAACTCAGTTTCAAACTGTTGACTTTACAGAAGTTTGATAATTTTTATTATACAGTATGCGGCAGGAAAAAATGCGAAAGTGTTTTTCAACTTCAAACCTCGTTTTCGTCCATTTGACATTAACCAATCTATGTTTCAACGTTCCATGATCTATAATAGGCTAGTTTTCTGAAAAGTTAATTAAAAATTTTCTCATTTTGTTCGCTAACCTTTGCAGGGCGGCGCCTGAAGCTGAAGACAATCAGAATTTTCAAACCGCAGAAAAGTATACAGGTCGCTAAATTTCGTATCTGATAAAACAATTTTTTTTAATTTTCTCTACAATATCATCAAATATATGTACTTATTTCATCTAGTATGTGAAACTACATGGCTCTGGATCAGTGTGGTCTGGTTGTTCATCAAATTTAGGCTAATTTTGTTACTGTTATAGTCATTTTGTTGAATGACCATTGGGCGCGCAGTTTATTGGTACCCGCTTATTAGGCTTACATTATCACATGTTAAACATCAAATATGTTCATTTTTATTTTTCAGTGCTAGAATATAGACATTGACTTATACACCATCATGAAAAAATAGTCATATATATCCCATATTTAGCGAATACTAGTGCCTTGAACTTTTCGCATTTTTTCTTGCCGCACCCTGTATGGTCGGCGTTAAGTCAGAGGGGATTAAGTGACAAAATTAATGAAACTGATATTTTTAAAGAATTTAATTGAGAATTACATTATCTACATGGCACTTCTACCCAATTTGTTTAATTTTACAATTAAAAAGAGTTATAGTAAAATTTCATTTTGATTAATCTGCGAAAATCGATTATAGTGTGCAGTCAGAGAGGACAAAATGCTTGATATCATGAGAATTGAAAAAGTATGTTTTGGCTAAAATCCAATAATCAAAATACTTATCATCAAAACGAAACATGTTTCCGAATCGGACGACTTTCCAATGCATTTTCTAATGATTGTAAAACAAAATTTAATGAACACGTGGAAATCCATTTTATTCTGCTAATCATCTTATTTTACAGATCATTATGTTGAAGCATATTTCAGCATTTTACGTGCAGACAGAGTGGACCATGTGTCTCTCAGAAAAACAAGCTGAAATTACCTATTATTCGTAAACCTATCCATATCGAAATATATTTGTTTATAAGCTGATTGGCATCCTATTAGAATGTACCTTTACCTGTTTGTCGAGTAGTTTATTTTACCAGTTATTTAAGAATTGTACTTAGCTCACTCTGACTGAACGAATATTTGTAAAACACCAGTCATCTGAATAAATTATTATGAACTGGCTTATCCTCTGGCTCTGCTATCCTTTTCATGTGACCAAGACGCAGTGCTGATGCTAGTTAACACGTACGTTCCCAACCCCTATTTCAACGAAAATTTCAAAATTTAAATGGCTAGTTCTCAGTCATTTCAACGGATTTCAAAATTTTCGAACCAATCAAGCACAAATTTCTTCTAGTTTTGGAAAATTTACGGAAGCGGTCGTAGTTCTGGAATTAATCCGGGAAGCCGTGGGGTAACCTCACAGAAAAAAAATATTTAATTCAAATTCAGCGAGAAATCATGCATATAAAGAGAATGCTAAAGGTAGTGCACTTTAACATGAGATATAATATAAAATTACATTAACATCGTGTAAATTTCCGCTAACATTCGCGTAAACCATCATGGACACCAACCGGCTACGCGACTATTAACGGAAATTTACACGAACGTAACGTGATTTTACATGATATCACATGTAAATATGCACTAACTCTAGCATTCCCTTTATGTGCATGATTTTTCGCTGAATTTTACATGAATATTTTTTTGTGCTCCTTATCGCTTATGGTGCCCACATTGTAACGATAGCTAAAATCTCACATGTAGAAAATTAATCTTCATGATTTTGCATAATAAGAACTCCAGAAGGTATTTAGAGACTTTTTGGACATATTGACCACTATAGGAGGTCTCTATCGACAGCCACCCCAGGATGTGTACGGTCTGTTATTCTATGCTATGCTATATTGACCACTATAGGAGGTACTCCGGGAAAACCCCCACCCGGGTGAAGTGGCCAGTTCGATATTTTTTTCTGAACCCGGTCTTGCGACGTATCAATCTTCATGATTTTACAAAACAAGAACCGTAGAAGATATTTGGAAGCTTTTTGGATATATTTACTGGCCACCCTGGGAACCTGGTGCTCCCGCGGACGCCACCGGTTCGTGATATTTTCTGAACCCGATCTTGCAACACTTCAATTTTCATGATTTTGCAAAACAAAAACTTTTGAAGGCATTTTGAAACTTTCTGGACATATTGGCCATTAACGGAAATACTCCGAGAATTTGGCACCCCCGGAGAAATAGCCAGTTTGTGATCATTTCTGAAGCCTGTCTTGTGACATATCAATCTTCGTGATAGATACTTTTTGGATATACGGGCCACCATCCTACTCCTAAAACCTGGTGCCCCAGAGAAGCCGCCAGTTTGTGATTTTTTTGCATTTTTTTTTCGTGAACTCGGTCTTGCAACATATCAATCTTCATGATTTTGCAAAACAAGAACTCTAGCAGAACTCTAGAAAACTCTTCGAGACTTTTTGAACATATTGGCTATTATCGGAGGTGCTCTCGAAACCTGGTGGTGCCCGCGGGAAGTGGCCATTTCGTGTTTTTTTTCTGATCCCTGTCTTGCGACGTATCACATGATTCTGTCAAACAAGAACTCTATAAGACATTTCAGGACTTTTTGGACATATTGGCTACTCTTAGAGGTACTCCAGGAACCTGGTTACTCCAGGGAAGTGGTCAGTATGTGATTATTTCTGAAGACTGCCTTGCGTTACATCAATCTTCGTGGATTTACAAAACAAGAACTGTAGAAGACATTTGGGGACTTTTTGGGTATACTGGCCACTATCAGAGGTACTTCGAGTACATTCTAGGACATTTTGAGTCTTTTGGATATATTGGTTATTATAAGATGTTGAGTGTGCGGTGGACGCGTCGTGGCTCAAATCGGTTCCGAATTTTTCGCTTCCCATCGCGCTGCAGTGTGAACAAGAAAGAATAAAATCGACGCGGTTGAATTCAGTGTACGGTGGATGCGTCGTGGGTCGAGTCGGTTCCGGATTTTTCGCTTCCCATGATAATTATTTGCTCTGGTTTTTGTGTATTTACCTACAAATATTGAAAAGTTCATCACGTCATGTGTCGGCGCTAGTTCCCAATACACTTTTAGTTTAAAATAAATATTTTCTTTCATTTTTTGCATTTACACAAAAGAGTGAAAAGTGTTAGTTCGGGCTCGCCGGTCGAGATATAAAAATCCGGGCGCCGACAAGTGAGTCGCGTTCAGTGTATTTCTGTGTGGAATTGACTAAAAGTTTCTGCTCCCTAGTGGAGTGGAGACGCGCGATAGAATTTTCTTTTTGGCTAGTTTTTGCGTCGAAAAGTGGTCGGTTGTTAACGGCGGTTTGTGTATATTGATCCGTTGTCAAATCATATCACCAACCATAGGTGACTCCCGGACTGACAATGTATCTTACCCTACTAACAAAAAATTCCTTCCTGAGACAAACGTGGAGATGCAGCGATTCGCGGTCTTTATAACAACGTTTGTCTTACTAACATTCCCTCCCATCCTCGATGACCGTAAGGACGTGGCCGGCGCCGTTATTGACCTTACTAAAGTTGAGAGCTCTCGAACTGTGTACATTGAGAATAGTAAGCTAGTCCCAAGCCCTACTCATTGGTTCCTTGTGCAATTTCGATTGCTCTGGTCAATCACGGAGTAGCAACTACGAATTGTGCGGTCGCTCATGCTCATGCTGATATTGGCCATTGTAAGATGTCCTTCGGGAATCTGGTTTTCCCCTGAGAAGAGCCAGTTCATAATAATTTTCTGATCCTTGTGTTTAGACACATAACTTCATAATTTTGCAAAATAAGAACGCCAGAAGACGATTCGAGACTTTGTGGTCATATTGGCCGCAACCAGAGATAACAGTTCGGGTTTTCTGAACTCTGTCTTGCGACAAATCTTACGGGATTAAGCTTGGTAAATTTTAAAAACGGTTTAGAGAATACACAAGTAGTCCCTTTTGGGATTCCTCCCAAAAAGAATTCAGGGATCATATCGTTGGATTTCGCATGATTATCTTTCAGAATTTTTAGGAAGTATTTTTTTAGGGGTTCTTCAAGGAGTTTATTTTGGGGTAAATTTACGTAGTCTTATGAAGTTCTTCTAAGCAATTCCTTGGAATACCTTCAGAAGTACTTCCGCGATTCTTCGGCGGATGGGATTTTTCTGTGTAGTCTCTTGATATTTCTGCAGAATTACTTTTTGCTTTCTCTAAAGGGGTTCCTTCTGGGATTTCTCCAAGAACGGTTCTGAGATTTGTCTTAGTAATTTTTTGGAATTCGATGAGAAAAAGAACCGATCGTAGGCGTAAGTTGTAGAATCTCTTCCAAGACGTCATTCCAAGCTTAAAAACTGTCGTTCGGTGATTGACCGGAATACTCTGATAACCTTTTAGGCTCTTCATATCTCGGGAGGAAAAGGATGTACCGTCCTGTTGTTTCGCGAGTAGTCGTTTATTGCACACAGCTCTTCACAGCGTTTTTTTTCGTAGGATCAGAATTTATCTTGATGGATTTCATGTCCCAGAATTTGCGTGAACGGCTTCCAAAAGATGCTCAGAGGTTGAAAGATAGCAAGAACATAGAATACAGATAGCCAAGCGAAATGCGGAACGAGTGACCGCAAAATCAAATGGAGTTTTGACTACGCATGAAAGACCTTCACCCAGAGACTGGCGATCCAGGAATACACTGGATTACAGATCTGCTAGCTGCAAGTTTGGTAATTTCCATGCCCAAAAGTCGATCGGCATATAGTTGGCAAGCTAGATGTACAATTGAAATTTGCTGCTAAGAATCAGAAGTAAAAATTAAAATATTGTAACTGGAAGCAAGTGCCTGATGTCAAGAATTTGTAAAGACGTAAGTAACTGAATCTTAGAAGATTAGACGAGAGATTTCCATCAGGAGATTAAAGATGCGAGACATAGGGTAAACGGTACAACATATCAAAGATAGAAAGTAGAAAATGGCAGAAGACAAAAGATAGAAGATCGAAGATAGAACAAATAGAGAGAAGATGGAAACTAAATGATTAACCTGTTTGTATGTAATTTATGAACTACGAAATTGTTCATTTACGGGTTTTGGTTAAGAATGGTATGCCATGGCATTTTGTTCATAATACCAAAACAAAAAAATATACTTCACGTATCGTTACTGTTGTGCTGGATAGCTTTTTAATAATTCCGGGCGAAACCAACCTGTAAAAAAAGATAAAAAGAATTGAGTTAGTACTGCGGTGATATAAGATATTTCATGCATGAAATCGATGTTTATATAACTAATTAAATGACAAATAGTCAAAATCAAACTATAAAAGAGCGTAACAGTACTCATAAAGATTGTTGTTCAATGTGACATTACATCAGCTATCTGGTACGTGGAATACCATTATTAAGAAGATAGGGTATACAAGATACACTATAATAGGTAGAAGATAGAACGAAAAAGGAAGAAGATAGAAAAGTAAGGGATCGAAAGTATATAAAACAGAAGAAAAAAGAAACAGATGAATTGAACATCGAAAAGAGAAGAGAGAAGAGTAAAAGTAGAAGGCAGTGGTTAAAAGGCTCTACAGATGAGGGATGAAAAAAGTAGAAGGCAAAATATAAGAACACATACTATAGAAGACATCAAACATCCAGTCGAAACCAGGCTTGATAATCCTCCTCGAAATCAAAAGAGTTTTGCCGCATGCTCTAGAGCGGTGTTTTGCTTTTGCCTCGTCGCGAGGGAGCCAACGAACCCCAAACAGAGAGGCAATAAAAACTGAGCGAGGAAGAGGGGAACGAAAAAAGAGTCGATGATTATTTCGGGTTTTTGAGTGCGATTTTCGCCTCGAGAGTCTTTCTTTGTATGGGAGTGGAACTCGCGAGAGCTTTTTGAGTGTGAGTGGGCGTGAGAAACACAACAAGAAATTATGAGTGTTGGACGAACTCCTCGCTGCGCGGCAAGCTCGCGCTCGGTGCTGTTGAGGATTTGCGTTATGATTTCTGAGTTTTATTTTCACTCCTCAGAAAATCGCCAAAATCGCTTCCTCATTTTCTCGCGAGGGAGTTTCTGTCAAGCCTGGTCGAAACCCTCTTGAAACCTCTTGAAGGCATTTAAAAATGTTATAAATGAAAAAAAAACAAATAGGTAAATAAATATTAGGATAAAAGATAGAAGACGGTAGATATGGGACATAATGTAGAACATAAAAAATAAAACACAGAATATAGAAAATATATTATGTATGGTAAATAGGAGATAGAAGATAAAACACAGAAGGTAAAAGACAACATCCAAAAGACAACAGACCCCTACCAGCCCTGTCCCCCTCACGAATACCTTCATGGAGAAACGCGATTCGCAAGAATCGTTGTCGGGGCGGTGCGGGCGGCGTTAGCGGCGGCGGCGTGATGCCGGTCTCCTATATCTTCGCAAGATTGCCAAGATGATGCTGCATGATCGTTTATGGTGCGGCCGGTGACTTCTGTTGCGAAGTTAAAATTCAAACAAGCGTACCGCGCACACGCTAGCCCATAGAGATAAATACCGCATCACACATCAGAGAGAACCCCGAAGAGATCCGCAGGAGAGACCTTGTCGGAGATCGATGACAACTGTGTGACATGGGCACCACCAGCACCGCACCGTTTGATGCGGATCGTTGACATCGCTGCCAACCGCTGGCGACCGGAAGACAAACGCACAACGGTTATTATTCGCGTGGAGACTTCATACTTTATAAGAAAGTGATTCTCCTCAGTCAGTGTCGTTTGATCTGCGCGCCAAGATTTCTGTCACAGAAGGGGGTGCCCGCGCATTCACTGCAGCGAGCAACCCGACACGGCAAAGATCCGCGTCAGAAGATAGCACGTGGATGACACAATGCGTCACTGACTGTAGTTCTCCGCTAAACTCATCTGGTGGCGAAATGATACGTGTTTGTAAAAATATTTGAGTGGCGCTATCATTCCAGGTTACGCACACACATTCACCATTACTGGTGATAATAAAAAGTATGATACACAGAAAGTATACATAGGAGAAAGATAAATGCATACAAGCTGATCAAATATGCAGAGCTGATCTGGATGCTTAGGTTGGCTTCGTGTAGTGTATTTAGATACCAGTCAGTGAGATAAAAATTGCACTTGTGTACCTATGGATTTGCGCAAGACAGGAAGATCAACGAGTTTCTACTAACGAAGCAGTTGTTGGCTCCTCGGTGGCCTAGGGAGTACGAAGTAACAGCTGTTGACAAGATATCGTGAATGGTTACGTGCATCAGTTTATGATCCAAGTTCTGGGAATGCATTATCATCTGAAGATAACCACAGTTTGTAGGATGGTTACATGCCTCAACCATTGGCTTTAGGCTTCATCATGAAACAGAAAACAAATGAGATTAGGAGATGGCGCCTATCTCATTGGCATATACACAATACTTATCGTGACTCAATGGGAAATCTGGTTAGATATATGTTCGTTTGAAAGACTGCAACGCTTGATGCATTATAGTATACATTGGCGTAGCTATAAAGAGACGGTCGGGTGACAACAGAGGAGAAACCTTTGGAGAAATTCCTGGAAACATTCGTAGACGACCCTCGCAAAAAGTGCTGAAATGTATACAAAATCATTTAAAAAAAAACTAATTTTAAGACTCTGGTATTTGTTTCAGTCTGACTTTCTACAGACCAGCAGATCGGTACCCTCGTTCATTATTATTATAACCGAAAATTGCAACCATGAGCAATCTGACAGTGGCGCCAGCCACTCGTCCCGTCAATTATCAATAACCTAATCATCATGCAGTTTCCAGCATTAGCAGATGATCGCCGAACGCCAAACAGCCTCAAGCAGTTCCATGTAGAGATCGCCTGTTGTGTCTGATTGAAACATCTATTTCATTCATCGATACTCGCTCGGATAGCTCCGGAGGACCTTCAGTTTGTCATGTACCAAAACGCAGCATTGCTGCAGCAGTAGAAGCAGCAGCACGCAATGTGTACTCTACAAATATTTTCTTACACGAAAAAGGTAGCTCCAGTCGGCAGGGTTATTGTTCATTTGTTCGCATCGACGATTGCGCGCCGATACGTCTTCAACAATACTGTCGTCAAGTCAGTCAGTCAGTCAGTCGGTCGGTGGATTCAAAACAGAGTCGAAAATAAACATTTCGAAAGTCGATGGGGACAGGCTTCTCCTGAGCTCTAAACAGCATTATTCAGTGCAGTCCTCGTCGTTGATGGGGTTGGTACGTTGGAAGAATTTTGAAACCGTTTCATTACCATCCGGATGCGGAGAGATCGTTAGATCCACCCTGCCCAGAGCTCACGCTATTCGGTGCGCTGCGCGCGCGCCCATGGATGGAGTTGAACGACATCTTGAACTACACACGTCACGTTACTCGGTTAATAGTGTGTTTATTTCTGGCGACCCAGTGTCAAATTTGGAATGTACGTAAATCGGTCGTTTGGAGGCAATTTTTTGTGGTGTTGAATGAATGTCGTAATGGGTTTTTGTGTTGTTGGTGCACAGCGTGGCAAGAGGTGCAGCCAGACTTCTTCTTTGCTGTTTTTGTTTTGGGGCAACCGGTTTCAAAAATTCATTCAAGTTCACTTGCTGGGGAAAGGGGAAGGACAAAGGGAGAGAAATATGGGCTGGTGCGTTGTTGCGGTAATCGTCAACCAAGGCACGTCGCGGCAGCTACTTCTCAGAAGTACCTAGTTGAACTATTTGGATAACTAACTAATCGAGTAATAAGGTAGCGCTTAACATTGGGGTCTTGCAGGTGTGACATTTTCAGTTCTGGGAATTATGAGGCAGGTTAACTGAAAATAGCGTGCAAGAAAGGCCGAATAAGTAGTTTTTCAATGAATATTTTCCAAAATTCTAACATTGACTGACTATTTACTGGCATCGCAACCTTACTGATTGAACAGTGCATCAGCGAAGTTGCACCGGTAACGTAGAGATATCTCAGAGCTGAGATACAATACATTCATTCATTCATTTATATAGTTCAACATCGAATTCATGATAACACTGAATCAACAATTCGCCGCCATAATACTCGATTTGCAGCTGCAGCGCTCCAATGCAACGTCGGTCACGCCCAACGCTCGCCAGATCACGCTCCACCTGGTCCGCCCATCGTGCTCTTTGCGCTCCACGCCTTCTTGTACCAACCGGATGGGTAGCAAACACCAACTTTGCAGGGTTGTTGTCCGGCATTCTTGCAACATGCCCTGCCCACCGTATCCGTCCAGCTTTAGCCACTTTCAGGATGTTGGGTTCACCGTTGAGTGCAGCGAGGTCGTGGTTTATCCTTCTCCGCCACATACCGTTCTCCTGCACTCGAAGGAAGTCTAGTCTAGATAGTCTAGTCTACACATACACAGTCATTCATTGAAATAATCCTGGAAAATGATGGGATCGACTACTCCTATCATTTTTCTTGTCATTATTAATAGTTGCAGTGCATCAGAGATGCATAACAAGCATTAAAGCGGCCAGGCCTACTGTGCAGCGTTGTTATTGTTATTGAAATCAGAAAACGGGGACATCTCGTACCAACCGTTCCTTGAAGAGTGATAATAATGTACCGCATCGTTGGAAGTGATTATGTCAAGAATGTTAATGTCACTCCATGTCCTTTGTGATCCTGGGATGGGACAACGGTATTTACCCCGTATGCCCTGGCTCTCATGCCTAGGCTTAAGCGCCTTTACCCGCTCTCTGAAACGAGATCAAAAGTTATGGTATTCAACGCTCCCCAAATAAACATTTATCTCTAATACTTGGATGCTACTGATATGGGTATACATAGAAATATATCAGAAAGATCTCACCATATTGATTCTTATAGGAGCCCTGAGCATTTTCCTTTTACCACAAACAATCGGTGGGATTATCCTCGGCAATATGGTAAGATTTTTTCAAGCTGATTATGATTAGCTTATAAATCTCTCAACAACACCAGTAGCAACAAACGTTAAGCAAACGAATGTCTTAATTACTGCTTACTGCATTCGTTTTTATGGTATGACAAGCTTTGCCATCTGAAGGATCGAATGAGCTGAAAAAATAAGTTTGTTTGGATTAAATGCGTTCAGGAAAGCTAAGAAACTGTGTGGTATTTCTTACGTTCCGTAGAAAACCTTAAAAAATAAGAAACTTGATCTCCGAAAATATGTTATGGGAATGCCTTTATCGATTTTTCCCAAATTTTGATCAAGGCTTTACTTAGACAACTTGTTGAGAAAGCGAATGTGATAAAAATTTAGATAATTTTTGGTATTTAGTGATAAATAATGTTGAAATCATTAAAAAACACCTTTGTGCAAATGCAAATTTGAAAAATTAAGTTATTTGTTAGAGAACTCGACTGAAATCTTTGATATTCTTTGAAATATCAAGACAATTGAAAGGAAATATAAAAATATGGAGCACAACATGCTATATTCTGGAACAAGTTGGTAGAAATCATTAGAACAGTTCATTTAATTGAATAAACAAAGTGTATTTATAATTTCTGAAACAGTCTATAGCTTCTCAAGTATGGTAGTGAGCAGGTGTGTCAACTCTTACACCGTATTATATTGAAGGCATATGGAGCCTCGTAGCCGTACGGTTAGGGTCACCAAGTTGCAAATTGCACCATGCTGTGGGGTTAGGGTTCGATTCCCGCTCCAGGTGATGAAACTTTTTGTGAGAACAGTTTCTTCTCCGTATCCACTGATGCATGCTCCATGTGTCCCTGTTGTCTTGTGTTAAGTTTCGTTGAGTCTAAACAGCCTCTAGCTGAAGACAGTGTCCGTGCCTTTTAAAAAAAGAGGAAGAATTGCTTGCTAGTCGGTTGGATGATCTCAATTGCCCTCTATACAAGAAAGGGACCGGAGCGCGTGAACTACAGAAGAATAATACTTCGATTCAGAGTACAAGTTTTTATCCGGAACTCTGTTTAACCCTCAAAAGCCCTAGACGAACCACTTTTTTTCAATCGGCTACTACTCAAAGACCATACAATCAAAAAAATTGAAACTAATTTTAAATTGAATGCGGTTAGTTGGTCTTCCAATATCTGGGTGTGGCATCCCCCCTGACCCCTCCCCCCTTTCTGGGTATTGAGAAATGCCTTGCCACGGGGGTATTTTTCGGCAATTTTATTGAATATCACACATATTATCATTCTGAAATTTGTATTGTAAAATGTATTTGGCCATAAAATGATCACTCTGTGCTATGGGCATGCCACCGCTACGGAACCAGTTCCGGACGTTCAGGTTTCCGGACATAATCTCCGGAGGAACCTGCTACATACTGTTTACTAAGGTTCGCATTCATAATCCTTTTTTACGGCTTCAAATATTGAATTTAGATGTATGATGTCTTAGAAGAGTTTGTTCTATATACTTAATTCTTTATTTGAAAATTTTCACCTAGATGATTAATCCACCTAAAAGTGAGATAGGAATTCACTTTTCTCAAAAATAAAGATAGAGTATTGGTGTCTTCTACAAAGTTGCAGAAAAGTGTATTATTGGAAAGTTTGCCGAACAAACTATTACATTATTTGCTCAACTTTAAGAATTATGTGTCATTGTTTGTTGACGACCCCTTGTAATAGGTTTTCGGATATAACTTTTTCTATGGATTTTTAGGATTTTTCGAGTGTTCTACAAAGTTGTTATTTGTGATGGAATACACCTCATTCTGCTTTTTTCTTCGTACTGGATTAACGCTCCAAGTGGTACAGCGCCTGCATCTCAACTTCCAAAAATTTCAATAAGACTATGGATTTTTTGGTGAAATTGTCTTTATTTTTTATTATTATTATTATAATACTGCCCTAAAAATTATTACTGTAAACTCTCATGCAATTACAGCTCAGATTCCTACGTACAAAAAAAAATGCAGTGATTTTTCTAGACATGTTTGTTTATTTTCCTGCTGTGATTCTTTCAGTGATTTCTACGAGCATCCCGAAAAAAAATTCTTAGTATTTATCCAGTAGTTCATGCCCGAAATCCACATGAAATTTCTTCAGAAACTTTTTCGGCATTAATTCAATAATTTTCTAAAGAATCCACCAGGAAGTCTTGTTGGAATTCCTCAACCAATTACTGCTGTACCAGGAATTCTTGGTGGACTCCTAATAGCAATTACTGAAGAAACCTCAGCTGATATTGTTTGAGAAATTCCAGCAAGAATTTCTGAAAAAAATAGTAGAAATATCTGAAGGAATCCTATCAAGAATTTCAGGTGATGTTGCTAGGGAAATTCCTGAAGGTATCCTTGAAAAATCTCTGGAGAAATCACAAATGGAATTCCTATAGGAATTGGAGGAATTACATGCAGCAAATATAAAGGAATCTTTGGAAAAAACCTCTGGGGCAATCTCAGCAAGAATTTCGAGAGAAATCCCATTATTAATTTGTGGAGGAATTTCAAGAGGATTTCTCAAAATACTTTTTCTTGGATTCCTCCTTCCTTATCTTTGCATTTTTCTGAGCATTTCTCCAAGATTTCCTTCAGGACCTCATTTACGAAAAAAAACTCTAGAATGCCCAGTCCATAGGAATTTCTACAAAAGTTCCATTTGTGATTGTTAGGAATAAATAACCCTCAACCGTTTGTCCATCGTTAGAATTACAAACAGCTTCACTGTACTTGAACTTGAATACCAATACCTGCACAACGTGCAATATAGTTATACCATTGTTTTGCACTATCCATTCGTCAACAGTTATTGCAATCGCGCACATGCTAGACAGTGTAAAGATAAATTCTACTTCTATATTAAACGTAAGGATCTTTTTCTCTTTATATCTAAAAAAACAATACTTAAACTAAATTTGTTCTTAAAATTAGGTATTACTATTCTATTGTATCGGAGATATATTTGTTGCTGAATGTTATGTTATGCGGAGACTAAATGTAAGTTATTAAGTGCTACTTACAGGTTTTTTTTTTTTCAAAACATTGCTCTACAAATTTCACTTTAAATTTCCACAAAATGCCTGCTTGGTTAAATCCACGAATTCCTCAAGTTGTTTTTCTAGTAATACCTCTTAAATTTATCAAATAATTCTTCTACCTCTAGATATTCTTGTTGGGATTTATTGAATTATTATTGATTGGATTCATCCACCAACTACTACTGTAACTTCTCTTCTGTAACATCCTTCAGAGTTTCCCATGCGCTTCTTCTAAGAATGTATCTAGGGATTGTTTCAAGAATCCCGCTTCGTTTTCTTATTGAAAATCTCCTTCAGATTCCTTTGAGAAATTAAGTTGAAATTGATTCAGATTTCTCGAAGAATTCGTAGTGGGAAACCTCTTGGAAGTCTTGCTGGAATTCCTCAAGCCATTAATGACAGAAAATATTCAGCAATTCCTGGAGGATTCTTAAAAGCATTTACAGCAAAAATACTATCTGGAAATGCTTGTGAAATCTCAGCAAAAATGCTTGGAGAAACCTTGGTAGGAGTTCCTGAAGGAATCACAGCAAGAATTCATAGAAATATTTCTGGAAGATTTGAATAAACTGTAGAATATTTCTTAAAGGGACATTCCTTGCCGAGGGAAGAATCCCGGCAGAAACTTCTAGCACAATCTCATCAGGCATTCCTGGAGGAATTCTAAGAAGATTTCTCCAAAGATTTCTCCAGCAATTTTTGTAGGGATGACTGCTGGGATTCCTCTGAAGATCCCGGAATTTCTCCTTGAAATTCTTCTTCAAGGATACATCTAGGAATTCATCTTGCAATACATCCAGTAAACAACAGGGATTCCAAAAATACCTTTTGGAATTTCTTAGGGAATTCTTGCTGAGATTTCCATGGAATATCTCTAATAAATATAAATATTGTTAAGTCCTGCAGGAATTACTGGAGGATTCTCTGCAGATATTGCATTGGAATCGCAGAAAAAAAAAATCAGGAGGGTACCTACCTGAAATGTCTAGAAAAACCCCAGTAGAAGTCCTGGAGCAATTCCAGCAGTAGTTCATAATATATTCTCAAGAGGATTCCCAGTAGGAATTACTTATTTCTGGAGAAATCCATGAATAAATTACAGCAGGAATTACTGGAGGAGTCCCAGCAAGAAATTCATTTTGGTAATGCAAGAAGAATTGAGGAATCCAGGTGAAAAGGGATGTAAGTGATTATTTTGTCGGTTTTGAGCTGAGCATATCAAAAAAATCTTATAATTTTAAGCTTTTATGAACTTTTTCAAGATTATTTTTATGATGAATTACATGAATCGGAGAAAATTGGGTCCGTTTTAAAACCTTATACATTTTGCATGGGAGGAGAAATTTATGGAAAACTTTATTAACTTAAATCTCATTTACTCGAAAGTATATTTTTGTCACTTTCACCCGTTTGCTTCTAACCCCTGTCAATTCTTGTGTGAGTCCTTGCAGAAAGTTATGAAAGAATCTCAAGAGCAATTGCTGGAAGAATTCTTGGTCATAACCTCTGAAAGAAGCACAGGAGGAATTTCTGGGAGAGTCCATGGAGAAATCCCTTCAAATGTTGCATTGAGAATTTCTGCAAGAATCCCAGCGGACATTCTTGTAGGATTTTTGAGAGCAAAATCTGGATGTATCCCGGAGAAATTCCTGAAGGAACCCTTGAAGCTATTTCTTCAGCAATCCCCGCAGGAATTGCTTAGAGAAGCTTATCAGGTTTTCCTGAAGACATTCCTCTTGCAATTTTCCTAAGGAGTTTTAAACATATTTTTATACATATTCCTTCTGAGATTCCTTCAAGGACTCCTCCAGAGATTTCTCCAAGGTATTCAGTAGAAATTCTGCTTGCGATTCATTTATAGATTTCTTCATGGATTCCTTAAGTTTTTTTTTCTACTAGAATTTCTCCAGGAATGTTTCCAACATCACTTCTGGAGAAATCTCAGCAATAATTCTTAAAGGGCCGGGGCCCGTGGCGTAGTTGGTCACACGTTCGCTTCATATGCGGATGGTCATGGGTTTGATTCCCAGCCCCGGCACTTGCAATTTTTCGTCAGTTGCTTTTCCCCCGAGAGCAACTGACACTGACCCTCTTCTGAGCCCCATGGCTCAAACGGACCCGGATACCTGGACATCGGCGAACTGCTACTCATAATGGACCCCCAATCGGACTGGAAAGGAACAACGGCCATCCATCATCATCCTTGTGCTCATCATTCTACTAGGTATGAAGTAGAAAAAGTGAAAGCAGCAGAAAGGCAACCAGTTCGATAAAGTAGAATAGAATCTAGGCGCTGTACAAAATGTAAGTGCAGCTGTCAATTGAAATTGCTCACGTAGTGCCCCAGTGGACAATAGAGCTGTAAATTAGGTTAAGTGATTAAGAATAAAAAAAAAAAAAATTCTTAAAGGAATTTCCAGTTGCTGCCCAGCTGGAAAATTTGTAGGAATATTTCTGAAATAATCGTCATGTAAATCCCCGAGGAAATCAAAACGAGATTTTTTTTAAGAATCAAAGTTGTAACCATTAGCGTGGCCAAATGTTTCTTTTTACTCGTTCTTCAGGAACGAACAAGAGAACGAGAATCATGGAAGAGATGGAACGTGATCTCACTTCTATTCCTCTGTTTCTTATGATTATAGAAGAGAATGAATGAGAAATAAAAAATAAGCCGGATCTATTGGGTGCCCAGGACCGAAAGTAGTAAGTAAGTGGTGACTGTAATTGAGTGAGGTCCTCTCTCCTCTTCTCTTCTTGGCGTAACGTCCTCACTGGGACAAAGCCTGCTTCTCAGCTTAATGTTCAATGAGCACTTCCACAGTTTTTAACTGAGAGCTTCCTCTGCCAATGACCATTTTGCATGTGTTTATCGTGTGACAGGCACGAAGATACTCTATGCCCAAGGAAGTCAAGGAAATTTCCTTTACTAAAAGATCCTGGACCGACCGGGAATCGAACCCGTCACCCTCAGCATGGTCATGCTGAGCAGCCGTGCGTTTACCGCCTCGGCTATATGGACCCTTTAATTTGAGTGAGGTATTCCAGCAATAATTTCTGCAAAAATCAAAGGAATTTCTCCAAGCATACTT
>NC_085138.1:63574531-63599531 GCF_035046485.1 Aedes albopictus | reverse complement strand
AGAAATTCATGCAACCTTTATTTGAGTCAAAACATTTATTCATTTGGACTAAAATATTACAAATGTCGACACCGAAGATGACGAACCATTCAAATTGTTGTGTTCATGCAAAAAATGAAAGGAAACTATTTACTATCAACTAAATGTGCATTTGGAACTAGCGCCGACACATGACGTGACGAATTTTTCAATATTTGTTAGATAAATACACAAAAACCAGAGCAGAATTGTATAAATCCTTTAGCATTAATTATTGTTATTATTATTGTTATGATAAAATGGAAAGAGCTCACCAATTAACATCCTTCGAAGTGTCCAGTGCGTAAGTGCTACAGCATCTTCCACTAATTGGCCTCTTCTCCGAAATCGCTCCGAAATTCTATTTGACATTTTGAGCAAAAACGAAATGTTTTTCCAAGACTGTTCAGGTATATTTGTGGAATCTTAGAACTTCATTTCTATGGGTATTTTGAATGAGTTTAATCTTTAATCTGAAATTGCATTCCATTACATTAAGCCAAATCCACTTTAGAAATTTAATGTAAGGGTTCTTTAAATAATTCGAAATAATTTGAATGTATTTCACAAGATTGCCTTATGGCGTGAGTGGTGTCGGAAAAGATGTAGTTCCATTTTCGGTGGGAACTTTGGTCGTACGATGACAGGAAAAGAGGGAGGTTGCTTCAGCAAACATGAGCTTCTGTTCTCCTGGTTAGGAGCGGCACACAACTTCGTTTATTGCCCAGCCGCAGCCATATTTATGGAATTCATGGCAAAATTATTGAAGTAATTCCTTTGGAAACGCTTGGAGGAGTTTCCGAAGCAATCGCTGGAGCAATACTTCGGAAAGAAGTAACTCTTAGATGCAGGCCCGTGGACAGAAGTGGCGCCAAGGGAGGAGTTTTTAACACCCCCCCCCTCTTGTGCACGGGCTTGCATAGATGGTTTGCAAAAGGTATCCAAAGAAGAATTCTCATGGAATACTTGAAAGAAAATACTTAGTGAAATCGTTAGAAAAAAATCTCAGAGGTTTTTGGAGGATTCTTCTGGTGTTATCGCTAAAGAAATCTGATACCTTTATTAATAGAAAAAAATCCTGATAAACCTTGAAACTTTGGAAGAACTTCGGAATGATTTGAAGGAATTCCTGTAGATCACTATCAAATTTTCGTGATTTGCGCCAACGTAAGAAGAGTAACGACATTACCCCAGGATAACCAATCAAATAAAAACAGCCCTTCGCCGACAAAATCTACACGTTATACATAAGAGCGACAAGACCTTACGTGACCTTTTATGCAACCTTAAGGACAAGGTACCGCCGGATGAACAATCCGGAATATACGAGATACCATGTAAGGACTGCGCGGCAATTTACATTGGCCAAACTCGCCGGAAAGTAAAGGTTCGTTTAAAAGAGCACGAAAATGCTGTCCAGTCTTTCAAAGCAACCGAATCCAGCGTGGCAGCGCATACAGTAGACTCCCAACATGAAATTGATAGGAATAATGCCAAACTCGTCAAAAGCGTAAGAAAAACGTTGCACTTAAACGCTTGGGGTCAATGTTCATCAGCAACACACGAAGGCCATTGATGAATGAAGACGACCCGCCCATTGCGTCGTGTCTTTTTAATCTGGTAGACACGACACCCCAGTAGCATCTCTTCTTTTCGGACGTGTACGAACATCGTACGAAAACTGAAGGCAATCAGTCGGACATTGTCCTGTTGATGGGTGACATCGCGCCTGAAACCGGTCGACGAAAGATAAATTTTAATATCTTGACGATTGTAAGAACTATAAGTGTTATGTCTCGCCTCACGTCGCGCGTATTGTGAATGTAATTCCTGTAGACTTTCTCGGAGGAATTTCTGTGAGAATTCTTAAAAGGATTCATTCACTTTTTATTTGAATTTCTGAAACAATCATTGGAGCTATTGTAGCTAGCTTTGGAAAGATAATTAGAGGGATTTCTGACGCATTTCCAGAAAAATACTCAAAAGAACTCTTAAGGAATTCTCATAACATTTCTTGGAAGAATTTATGTGAGAATCTTCGGAAAAAAACTTGCAGGAAGATCGTAGCAGGCTCTGCACGCGAGCGGCTGCGTTTTCGGAATTGTCACGCGTTTTCTTTGCTTCACGTTTTTTTTATTATGGCCAGCCGATTGAGAAACGGTTAGTGTTGCACATTTTGTCTCGGAAAGTTCCTGTAAATTGAACTCCGGATAATTTGTGATTGTTATAAGAGTTTGACTTGTTCCCATCGTGGTGCCGGAATTCGTCTTCTTAGGTGTCCAACTAATCTTCCTTTCCTATCCCTCAGCTGTCGCAAGGCCATGACCAGGTCAGCTCTTAGCCGTTGGAGAATTTCGTCAATCTTGTCTGAGAGTCAGTGATTAGTCACAATCCCTGTGCTTTGGTAACGAACAGGAAGGAAGCAATTCTCTTAGCAGCGGTCTGGGGCTGTACCCTCTATGAATTTGTGCGACTTGCTTAATGCTAATTCTGAACTTCGGAAAAAATCTTGCAGCAGTGATTGCAAAAATTACATGATAAAGTCCTTGCATGAGAGAATTCCCGAAGGATTTTTGGTAATTTTTTTACAAAATTATTGGTGTAATTCCTGGGGAAATCATGTTTGAATCTTCTAATGGAAAATTTGGAGAATTTCTTTTTTGGAGGAATCCCAGAAGGATTTTTCGGACGTATGTCTATAGATTTTCTTAAAGGAACTTCTGTAGGAATCCTTGGAGCAATTCTTGAGTTATTATCCAATGCACAATGGGTCCAGAGCCGTGTTTACGAAGACAAAAATGTTTGTGCCTAAACCATAAGTTTTAGATACATGGTGTCTTTGGGAAACTTTCTTCTTATTTTTCGACCTTTTTTCTCATTATTGTGAAATTAGGGTGGTCCCTAGTTTCGCTGATCCAAACATCTGCTTTTTAATAGATTTATGCACGTTCACAAAATGTTCTACAAAGTTATAAAAGAACTTATTTGGAGCAAGTTTGCTGAAGAAACCATTATTCTATCTCTTATGGTTCCTAACTTATAATATTTTAAAAGATTCATGTTCCTGAAATAACTTTTAATTCGTTCGTTTCTCGTAAATACTTTGTTCCGAGCACTTTTAGAACTATCAACGGCGCATATTTTTTTCCAAAGAGCTCAAAGTTCTAACTTGCGTAGTTAAAAAGATATTGGCATTTTTCTTCGAAAAATCACTTTTTTCAAAAAGTCATATCTCAAAAAGGAGCAAATGGATTTTCAATCTCCCGGTTGCATTGGAAAGATCGTACTCTGTTCTAGTTATGGTAAAAAAAACTGTTGGTACCTTTTTTGTTTAAAGCTTTTTATTGAATTTTGAAAATACGATTTTTTTCATGGAAAAGCAGTTGTAACTTTGAAAATCGATGAGATACAAACTTGGCGTCTTCGACAAAATTGTGAGTTTTTGGCTGCTATAAAAGTGCCATGAACAAAGTATTGCGAAAAAATCAACACATAAAATCATATTGAGTAAAAACAGATTTTCATATGAAGAATGACACATTTCAAGCAAATTCAACTCGTCTTTGTTAGATAGATCAAAGTAGCCTGGTAAATGGTCATCCATTTCATTCTAGAACCAATGTTTATTTATACTGTCATCACCATTTAAGCACAATGTTGATAAGATATTGTGAATCATGTAACTTTGATAGGCTTTTACGTTAACATAAACATATACTAGTGATTGACATTTTCACTATCCATACATTGAAGTGATGAAATTGAAATTAAATTGATGGAAATCAGCTCAAAATCACATTTTAAGTTGAGTTCATTGACAAATTATGGATTATAAGCAAATTTGAACATTTTCGACATGGTTACTTCGATCTATCTAACAAAGACTAGTCGAGTTTGCTGAAATTGTTCCGCTTCCCATATGAAAATCGGGTTTTATTCAATATAATTTTATGTGTAGATTTTTTTGCAATACTTTGTTCTGGACACTTTTAGAGCAGCCAAAAACTCACAATTTTGTCGAAGACGCCAAGTTTGTATCTCATCGATTTTTAAAGTTACAACTGCATTTCCATGAAAAAAATCGTATTTTCAAAATTTAATAAAAAGTTTTAAACAAAAAAGGTACCTGCAGTTTTTTCACCATTAATATAACAGAGTATGATCTTTCCAATGCAACCTCCTCTCCTCTTCTTGGCGTAACGTCCTCACTGGGACAAAGCCTGCTTCTCAGCTTAGTGTTCAATGAGCACTTCCACAGTTATTAACTGAGAGCTTCCTCTGCCAATGACCATTTTGCATGTGTATATCGTGTGGCAGGCACGAAGATACTCTATGCCCAAGGAAGTCAAGGAAATTTCCTTTACGAAAAGATCCTGGACCGACCGGGAATCGAACCCGTCACCCTCAGCATGGTCATGCTGAATACCGAGAGATTGAAAATCCATTTGCTCCTTTTTGAGATATGACTTTTTGAAAAAGAGTGATTTTTCGAAGAAAAATGCCAATATCTTTTTAACTATGAGAGTTAGAACTTTGAGCTCTTTGGAAAAAATATGCGTCGTTGATAGTTCTAAAAGTGCTCGGAACAAAGTATTTACGAGAAACGAACGAATTAAAAGTTATTTCAGGAAAACTGAAATTCATGAATCACCCTAACATGAATCTTTTAAAATATTATAAGTTAGGAACCATAAGAGATAGAATAATGGATTCTTCGGCAAACTTGCTCCAAATAAGTTCTTTTACAACTTTGTAGAACATTTTGTGAACGTACATAAAACTATTAAAAAGCAGATGTTTGGATCAGCGAAACTAGAGGGACCACCCTAATTTCACAATAATGAGGAAAAAGGTCAAAAAATAAGAAGAAAGTTTCCCAAAGACACCATGTATCTAAAACTTATGGTTTAGGCACAAACATTTTTGTCTTCGTAAACACGGCTCTGGACCCATTGTGCAATGGATTCTTTGGAAATTTACTGGAATTATGGGATATATCTCTTAGTAAAATCTTTTAGAGAAACTCCTTGAGGAATTCTTGGTTGAATTTTTTGAAGATTTCTTCTAATTGCAGTTATGTATGAATGAATTCTTCTAGGAACTTCTTAAAGAATTCTTGGAAATATATTACGAAATCGTCAGAAGAACGCCAAGATGAATACAAAGATAAATCCTTGGAGAAATATCAGAAAGAATTATATGAAAAAATAATTGAGGAATAATCAAAGAATCGGAAAAGAAATATTTAGAAGATCTCCGGAAAGAAACCATTGAAGAATGTTTGAGGAAATTCTAGAAAGACCACTCTTCCTCTGGCGGAATTCCTATACATTTTTTTAGAAAAATATCTAGTTCCGAAGGAATCAATGGACTTTTTTGTAGTTATTCTTTCTGGAGTTTCTCAAGAACTCTTTGAATGATCTTCAAAATGAGTGCCAGAGCTATCATTGATAGAACGGTGCATTTTCTGTGAAAGTCGAGCCTCGTATGGGCTGCACGTCAAATGAACCAACGTGTTAGCACTCTAGATCTTGAACTTGAACGATATTTGACAAGGACCTACAAGTACTTTAGACATTCGTGGACGTTTTTACGGCGAAAGAACTTTACGACGAAAGTAACACCTTGAAAGTTGTCAAGGCTAGAAATATAATGTTGCGAGAATACCATACTTCCATAATAGCTGATTCGGGGAAAACAAAGCACAACAGTGATTATAAAAAGAGCAGAAATTGTTAAATCAGTTTTATTGCAATTGATGTTTTACTAAGTTAAGTAGATGAAATGAAATAAAATGAATGTTTGTTCTCTCATCCGTTTCGAAACCTAATTTAACAATTTTGTTGCACACATTATACAGCCATTCCTAATCCAAATCTTCCCAAAAAACCAAATCAAACCGTGTCGCCGCCCGCCGGAAACTTCCAACTCTACAAAACCACATCCAAGCAGTATGCAGTCAGTATGTATATAATAAATTACGCCCATCACACATTATGATGTTTATGAAAAGTTAATTTCGGACGGCTCCACACAGAGATTTCCTCCCTTTCTACTCTGCGCGTCCATCCAGTCCGTGCGTCGTTCATCAGCAAACAAAACTTCCCGCCGCACCAGACAGAAGAACCATGAACCTGTAGTCCGGTGGTGGAGCAGGTCACACGACATCGCGCTCCAATTATGATGATCTCCGCCGTCCGAATAGTAGTAGTAGAGAAAGAGATCGCCGCGTCGACGTCGTCGTCCGTCAGTGTGGGCACATCCAATTCCAGCAAACCTCGAAGAAGTGATGTCAGTTTATAGCTAGATTCTCGCTAGAGAATCTGTAGATTTTCACAGGAAAACGATAGCTCGCATGTAAAATACGATTTCTCATAAATTTCTTCTAGAAACATTCATGAATTTCATGAAAATTTTCAATTCCATAGACCCATATGAGTCTTCGAAGAACTGGCATCACTGCTGCAAAGGCGAAACATTTCCCACATTCAGTCAGTCTTCCATTCGTGTTACTCGAATATTAGTTTAGATTTTCTTCTCTCAAGCATACCACACCTCGTCAAACCAAACGAAATGGTCAACATCTGACACACGACCCTCTTCAAAGCGTCCTCCACGAACTGACCTCCCACGAGACGCAACAGCACATCCGAGAAAACCGAATGACCATCAATGGCCCATAAAGCTCTTTGACCCTATTGTTTGCGGTGACGGCCGCTGATAGGTGCTCGAAACGCTTCGAAAAGACTGCCCGATTCCGTAATGAGCTGCGGACTTTTCGAAGACTAATTTACTGCCATTTTCGACTTTTGGTCGTCGTCGTCGTCATCGACGACTCCCCGCGCACAGTTGAAAATAGTAGCACCAACTGCGATAATCTCCGGTGATAAATTCGAAACAGCGAACAACCCGCCGATCGTGTCTGAATGGTCCGAGATCACTACAAGCCCAACGAATGCTTGCTGGTGAGCTTCAGTATGTCGATCCACGAATTTATGATCTTTATCTGTCACATGAGGCGGTCGACAGTCGGCGGTCTCGACGAAAAAGAGCGAAAAAAAAACAGTAACGATTAGCATACATTTGGATGGGGTCCATGTTCGACCGGCACTTCGGTCGCCGGTGCCAGCCAGCACCATAATTAATTAGCCAAAAGTCTTCATCACTTCTTCCACCAGGTGTAGGTACGTGCTTAATCGTTGCGGGTTGCGGAACCTTTGCGCGTGAGGGGGTGTGCTAGCTTTCCGTGATTCGTTCGTTGTGGGAGACAAGTGGCTTATTTTTTTTAACCCTTTCAGGACTACAAAACTCATACAAAAACCATTCTATTCATGGGGAGATCAAAACGCCTTCAGAGGAATACATATGTAGAGAAATTACCAGGGAACCTTCAAAAATCTTCAATTTTTTCAATCTGTTTGAGCAGGTCTGCAGTGGACGAGCGATTGCATCATCATTTCCTACCTCTGAAAATATAAGACCACCAACACTCTTGAATGCACAGACTGAAAGGGTTAAGCCTTAAGCATCGTAATAACTTACTGGCTCAAGCTGTGCACGGCACAGTAAGGCGATTCTGGATCGGTATCCAAAACGTTTATGGTAATGACATAACACGTATTATAATTTCTCCGGATTGGTACGTTTCAGGTGATTACGCCTTGATCACCCGGGATGTCGAACTGGGACTTCATGATGATGCAATTTCGACCACGAAATGGGAGAAATGAAAACTGTCTCAACGGCGGCGCAACAATTGAATCACTTCACCAGAACGAATCGGATCACTTAATCTCAGCCATATCGGAAAAAGGAGGCAAACCGACAAACAACCGTCCACGTTTGACCTGCTTTAGCGGCATTCTGTCAACAACGTTCTGCAGCCACACACACAGCGGACACGCATTTGCAATTTCGACTGCATAGAAAGCAGCAGTACTATAAGCCAACGGATTGGCATCCTCTAATTGAGTTTTAACCTCGAAACCGATCCACTCCCACTCGCGACCGCACGCCAAACTAGAACACGCTACCGTCTTAAATCTCGGGAAAACAAGACTCTGTCGATTGACATAAATTCTCGTCCGAGACCGCAAATGCTACTAAAACCGTGAACTAATGACGACGCGAAGTATGTTAATCGACATTTTATAACCTCATATAGAAAGTCATCATTTTGGGGGGAACATCGACGGACCGTTTTAACTGGCTGTAATCCGCGCATTGAACATCATCAGCGGCAACATTGAGCATCAACATTGGAGACACGCGATCATCCGGATAGAATGACAGGCGCATCGCGCATCGTCGGCGGTTGCTGGTAAAGGGGAGCAGAACGATCGAGAGTTGTTCGACGTCTTGGAACGAATAGTTCCGCTAAGAGGAGAGATTTTCTCGGAAATTTATACAAGCCGACAGTGAAGTGATTATCCGGATGAACGATTCGAATTGACGGATTACATGGGAGATGTCCCATTTTTATTTATAACTAAATTTGTTTTGATGAATATGGCAGAGCTGGCTGACCTTGTTGTTGAAAAGTGATGAAATCCATGATTACTCTCACCGAGTAATTCGTTAATAAGACTTTTACCCATTACACGATTTGGTTCACGATCAATCGCACCTACCAGGATCTCGTCGATTACGATGAGGAACAGTAGCCGTGATAGTATACATCCATCCCTCACTCCAGCAACGACCCCGATGGGATCGGACAAGACAAAGTTGTGCAGTACTCTGCACGAAAATGCCTTGTACTGTGCTTCAATGAGGCCGATTATTTTCTCAGGGACACCCTTGCGCCTGAGGGCTCCACACATGTTTTCATGAGTGAGACGGTCGAAAGCTTTTTCGTAATCAATAAACAACAGGTAGAGACCGCCCACGCTCTTTCGCCCCGTCCACATGAGCGTTTCACTTCCTTCTGGACAGCCGAAAAACGCTGACGGGCTTCGGCTTTGGTTCCACGTGTTTTCGCTCGCTCTATCGCGGCTTTGGCATTCCTTCGCTACTCTATCTTTCTCCAGGTATCAACTGTGATCCACTTGTGCTTTCTCCGGGTGCGTAGCTCACCCAAATTAGTCTCGCCGGTGGCGATGAAGGCGTTCTTGATGGCGCTCCATTGATCTTCTACGCTTCCATTTTCCGGAATATCCGGTTCTCTAGCTCCTCGACGAAGGACCTTTTCACCGCAGCGTCTTCCAGTCGGCGTGTGTTGAACTGAATTCCGATTTTCTCCTCCTGTCGTGGAATCCTAGCAATGAGAAACCGGATCTTGCCGATGAGGAGATGATGATCGTGCGTGAGATCTGAGCAGGAAAGCAACATCACGGTAGTGAGGAGCGTGTTCTCCTCTTGTAGGGCAGAGTTTAGCAGAATTTGACCCGACGCCAATCTGTGTTCTCCAAAGTTTGGCCAACGAACTTCGCTCAGTCCTTGGATTCCAAGCTTTATACGGCATGCCTCATTGGCTGGTGTGCCAGTCTATCCTGCTGGACTAAGGTTGATACATTTGAAGTTCTATTTCTTGTCCTAAACGTCTTCAAAAAAAAATCAACACAGAATAATTTGTTGTCTGTATCACATCCACAATTTTTGCCTATCTTTTGTGAAAGATTTTCTATAGATTTTTGAGAGATTCTTTGAGGACTTTCGCTAGGAAATTTGTAAAGGATTCCTATTTATGACATGTCCAAGTAGAAATTCACAGTCTAAGGATATTTTTACATTTTAGGCCAGTGCTGTCATGGTACAGTCAGAGCTGGTTACTCAAAATTTTCAAATTCTAGTGCCTTATGTACTGATACGCCCCTAGAGAAATTACTTTAATATTGAACCTTATGCACATTACTTAGATGATTTGTCCTAATCTAGGCAATAGCTCCTTAAAATGAACACCCACTGAAGCTTATTTCATTTCACTTATGTGTATTTCTTGGCATCCAATCGGCCTCAGTTTGTCTCATCATAAAAACGAAGTCTTATGAAATGCTGGAGTTATCTTTGGAGGTATTCTTCGAGAAATTATTGAGTGAGTTTCGGACGGAATTTCAAGATTTTTTTTTCAAGCTTTCTCAGGATTTATTCTTAAAATTTCTCAAGAAACGTCTCCAGGCTCTGGGGGAATACTCCAGCTATTCCTTCAAAAAATCAATTCCAGTTGATATTCTTATATAGATTGAAAAGAAGTTCTTCCACTACAGGATTTATCTATTGGCGTTTCTCCCGGAATATCTCAAGAAATTCTACTTGGAATTACTGAAAAACATTCTCCAGTTTTCCAACCAGTCAGTGAAAATTTCTCAACTTAAGAAATTGCTCCAGGGGGTTTTGTCCACTAGTACCTTTCAAATAGTTTGCAAAAAAAAAATCTTTCAAAAATTCCTCCAGAGTTTGCTTAAGAATATCCTCCAGGAATCCCTTCAGAAATTGATTTAGAGATTTTTTCAAGAATTCTTTCAGTACCTTTGTCTGCAATGTCTACAAGGATTCTTTACATTTTTTTAGATAGAAATTGCTTAATAGTCGAATTCAGAAATTCGTTAAGGGAGTACTGTGGAAATCCCTACCCTCTATTTTATGTCATGAGAAATTTTCAAAGAAATTTCAGTATAAGTTTTAAAAAAATATTTATGAAGAAATTTTTAAGCTTTTTAAAAAAATCATAGTAAAAATCCTCTAAAAATTCCTTGGAAGAGATCCTGGAGTTATTTTTGATGAAATACATGGAGAAATGAAGGAATCTCTGTATGAATTTCTGTGAAAATCTCCAAAGGAATATCCCATGTAACAATTTGATGCTGTGCAAACGATCTTGTATTGACTTTTCGAACCCTCTAGACAGAATACCCTTTTTGAATGAGTGTAATCAGTTTCGTACCTTTTAATTCCGCCCTGGCGGAATTAAAAGGTACGAAACTGATAACACTCATTCGATGCTGTGCAAACGTTTCTCCAACTATTCTAAACACAATTGTATACATATCCTCGAAAACAAGAGCATAACTTGTTGTGTTTGAATAGTCGAGAACATAAGTTGAACTAAGTCTGTATTGAGGCTGAACACAATCACAACACAACACAATTAATCAAATAATTTTTGACAGCTGATCAAATCAAATTTTTTCGTAGAGTCCACTTAGCTTCTTCAGCCTCAATACAGGCTTAGTTCAACTTATGTTCCCCCCACAAGTAGTGTTCTCGTTTTCAAATATATGTATACAATTGTGTGTGGTGTAGGTGCTAAGGTGAGCTACTATAAATCAGGAAGTCCGAGTTAAATTCCCAAATTTTCCATAGATTAGTTTATACATTTCATTAGTTTAACATCTCTGGAAATAGAAAGCCGCAAATGGTAAACAATGCGTCCGAAAGTGTTTTTTATATTCTTAATTAAAATAAATAAATTTTATTGATTGCTGATTCAGCGCATATTATGCCTTAAATCAGCCTTTTAATGCACTTCAAATCAGCTGAAGGATGAATAAAATCACAAAATTAAATGTTTAGGAGCTGGATAAAGGATTGTACCTATTTTGCTCAGCTTTTGCTCAAAAAAGGATGTTTTAAAATAGCTGAGGAAGCGCTTGAACAGTATCAAATTGTTACCTGGGTCACAAAAATCATGCTTGGGTCAGCTACCAAAAATTATTTGATTAAGGACAAGGTATTTGGAGTATATTGCTCAAAATTTCTAGAGCACCGTTTTTTAGAACCGTTGATCGGATTTGAATTAAAATGCATCACGCTGTTGACAACCACTGAACAATTAGCGTGATGCATTTTCATCCAAATCCGTTCAACGGTGCTCTAGAAATTTTGAGCTATGTACTCCAAATACCTTGTCTTTAAAGGATGAACAACAGATGATTAATTTTGCATGTTGGTGTATGGTTTACACAGAAAAAAATATGTAATTAAAATTCAGCGAGAAATCATGTACATAAAGGGAATGCTAGAGTTAGTGCACTTTTACATGAGATATAACTAGAGCTATAATGTAAAATTACATTACCATCGTGTAAATTTCCGCCAACCATCGCGTAAACCATCATGAACTCCAACCGGTTACGTGACTATTAGCGGAAATTTACAACTTTACAAATTTGTAACGTAATTTTACATGATATCTCATGTAAATATGCACTAACTCTAGCATTCCTTTTATGTGCATGATTTCTCGCTGAATTTTACATGAATATTTTTTTTCTGTGTAGAGCTAGTTTAGTTACCCAGATGAATAATATTCTATTCAACATGATATTCAGCCATCTATGTATTGCTGAATAAAGAAGTTGAACAATCCATATTTCAAACCAATATTCAGGTGTCATTGTGTTCAGGCATTGACACCATTAATTAGCTATTGTTCAGCTAAATCTCACACTGTTCAGAATTCATTGCTATTTAGGTAGGTGCTGGAATCTGATAAAACAATCGCTGTAAGAATACCTGGAATCCGTGAATGGTTAATTGTTAATTTCTGAAAGAATGTCTTGAGGGATTCCTGAAATGATCCATGGTGGAATTTCTTGAGCATGGAAGGCATTCTAGAATAATTCTTAATGAAATTTGTGGAGATTCGTCTTGTGGAATATCTGAAGGAAATTTTGGAGGAGTGTCTGTTTTTGAAAGAACAATGGAAAATTTTCTGGAAGGAATCTTTAGAAGAATTTGTGCCTCATGTGTAATGAAGTCATCAAGAAAATCGGTGTGAATCCTCCAAAGAATCCTCATACGTTATGTAATAAGAAGGCAAATGTGTTTATGGACATCAAGAGAGTATCGTCAAGAATTTCATTGGTAATCAGTAAAGGTTTACAAAACAATTTGCCTATTACATAAAAAAAGAAATAATCTCCAAAGTATGATAAAATCATAAAAATATTACAGAGGATTCAAAGAAGATCTGAAGAAAAATACGCCAAAAAATTGACAGAAAAAAAGGACTAACTGATCAAATAATACCACTATTCTTGCTATCAGGTTCGGCGGCGTGGGAAAAAATTATTAGCGGCACGCCGGGTCAACTTAACTGGCAGCGGCGTAAAAAAAATGTCGGCGACGGCGCCCACGTCTAGTATGTACATTGTAAATCGACAACCCGATTATGTTTCCTAGGACAGAAGTAATGAATATTTGCACATGCATTCTATCCATAGCGTTTGTTTATATAACCAAATTTATAGTTTGTTACAAGCCGTAATTTGATAGAATCAAACCATGAGCATCGATTAAAACAATTAACAAAAACCGTTGATTTCGCATCTGTCAAAATGAAACAACCATCTTATTTGTTATTTCAAACAGTTGTTTGTAGAATTGACCCGTGAAAACAATCCAACAAACAAACGGAAATTTCAGTAACCAATGCAAGCAGTTGAATCAAACTAATATGTCGTTTGTGCCCAATGCAAACCAAAGATCCGGTTAAAACAAATTGAAATGTGTTTTTGTTCACCAATGTTGTTTCCTCCGCGTACAAGGTAAAAAGTATTCCATGGCCTTTTTTGTGAGCATGCTTCTGGAGTGAAAGAATTGCAGGTGAGTGTAACTCTTTCCAAGTGAGTGTGTTCCAATCCCTGCAGTGATTTCGACGGTCATGGATCGATCCCACACAGAAAAAAAATCTTGACGTAAAAAATGAAAACATTTAAATTTTCATCTCATTTCATTCGATTTTACATAAAAAAAAATTCTTGTACGTCAAATTGTAAGCAAGCTCCATACTGCAGACCTGAGACGAGACTCGCGAAGAGGAAAAAAAGCAACGTCAAGTGCAGCCCAACTGAGCTGTCAGTTGTAGCCCGTTTGATTACGTTACCTAAAACGAGGAAAGTATTGCTATCCGAGATAAATTCTGCACACTAAGAATAAATCGCCGAATTCTGTGAAATTTCACCGAAATCTCAACAGCAGAATTTTCGGTGAACTGTTCGGTGATTTTTTGATTCACCGAACAATCTGTGAAAACTAAAAATGCCCATCTGTCAAATTCACCGAACGTTTCGGTGATTTGTTTTACAGATTTTCTGTGGATTCTTTGTTTATTTTTGTTGATTTCACAGAACTTTCGGTGATTTTTCAGTTGGCTTAATTGCAGTTCACCGAACTTTTCGGTATTTTTTTTTCAGTTTTATTAAATCAAAATAAAAATAAAATTTAATTTGTTTTAGATTTATTTGAAATGGATATATTTATTATCTGTAAATGTGTTATTTGATGGCTTGATACACAATTCACGAAAATAAACGGGTATTTTTCCAATAATCGTTCATGTGACGATGCAAGGCGGCGACTCATGCGGGCACTTTACCACGGCAGAAACAACCACTACAAACAAATACATATTATTAATGTACAATTATATCTTACGGAAAATACTAACCTACCTCTCATTCTGCTGCTGATAATGGTCTTAAATTTGTTGTATTTTTGAGTTATTTTCTGATTTTAAGTTTGATTGATTTTGCCAACTACACGGAATAACAATGAAAATCAATCATTTTGACAACCCGCGCTTGGCGTTGGCCAAATACTGCTTTTACAGAATTTCGGTAAAAATAGCAGCGCGCGGTAAACATTTTGATGTTCACCGAACCGTAACGTAAAAATTTCACAGTATTCGGTAATTTGTTTGCTTTTACCGAAGTTTTCGTGAAATTTTGACAGTTGGCTTGGAAAACAT
The DNA here is from genome assembly GCF_035046485.1 of Aedes albopictus. Lineage (NCBI taxonomy): Eukaryota > Metazoa > Arthropoda > Insecta > Diptera > Culicidae > Aedes > Aedes albopictus. Next base: position 63,584,824 of record NC_085138.1, on the reverse strand, counting down.
TGAATTTCACAGAAAGATCTGTAAAAGCATATTTTACAGTTGACGTTCTGTGAAATCTTTCACAGAATTCTGCGATTCATTCTTAGTGTGTGAAGCCAAAATTCACTCCGAGCAGCATTTTCTTCTACTGTACTGTCAAAAATAAATTGAAAACAAAATATTCCAATGATTACTTTGCTTGGCGATTGTTGGTGGTGCAAAATTTCACCTCAACATGATTTTGTGCATGAATGGGATTCAGTCACACTGCATGTGAGGTAATGCGGTCACGTACGTGTTTGAACCACCAGCCCAAAACATAATGTCAACACAGATAGGAAGAAGAAAAAAATAACAAAGTGGAGAAAAAGAAGACCGTCTTCGCGAGTCTCGTCTCAGCTGCAGACCACCTGTGATTTTACAAACCGACAGAGAATTATGTTGAAAGCGATGGAGGTCATTTCATTACAGTGAACTCGATGTTACAATCATGAACTGTGCAATCTGCATCATTTTGCAATTATTGTTTTTTCATAAGTTTAAAATCGATAAAAATCGTTCTTGATTCAAAGACTGAGAAAGCCATCCCCCTTCCCATAACTTCATCTTTTGAAATTAGATAAGTACGAGTTTTAACCTTATGAATTGTTACATTTATGCCGAAAATTTATGAAGTCTGTTTTTGATAAATTTCATTATTTTTGTTGCTGATTATACTCACGGTACTCTATAAGTTATTCCTTATTTTCTCCGTATTTTTTTTAAGATGGGCTGTTCTTGCAAGAGTTTATGTCAATAGAGTTTTTAAAATTCTCGCGGCTGCTGTAGCTATCATATTTTATTCCTTTTTATAATCATAAGCTTATCTTTTTAGTTTTACCATTGAAGAACTGGCATGAAGACTACTAATATTTTCACAAGAGTTTTCTTTTTCCTGCTCTTAATCAGGATGACCGGACAAACAACATTCGGTTAAATTTTTGAACTGATAAAGTACATATTTTCAAGACATTTCAACTAAAGCTACTTTCTGTTGATAAATCATTAATATTAACTATTTTTGTGGTTTTTGCCGAACAAAATCGAGGCCCTCAAGTCACCTTAAGCACGAACACAAATATTGAGAGCAGTGCGTTCCACTGATTGTTCAGATACGTTACCAATTTCGCAGGTGGGGGTATGTTGTGGTGATATTGTTAGTGAAACTGGCAACACTGAACACAAGAAGAAATCAGAAGTAAAGCGTTAATTCTTTATGTTGGAATAAGTACGGAAAATACCAAATTGTATGTATAGGGTAATTCGCTAATTGTTGAACACTACCCAAATGTTGAACAGTTTCTGAATATTTTATTATAAATCTTACTTAAGTAATTTTCATCCAACGTAAACGTAAGATGTAGATGCATATACATGTGGGTCACGATATTGCTCTAATTAAGTTACAAAATTATACATATTTTACGTCAAAAAAATTGATTGAAAATTTTGTACCGATGATGACACGAAAACTGTACAATTCTTAAGATTAATTTTAAGAAATTGCTTTTACGAAATAAGCTTTGTATCCCACTCCCGACAAACTCACAAAATGTGAGTTCTTCCTTCGGAAGGGAAGTAAAGCGTGGGTCCCGAGATGAACTAGCCTAGGGCTAAAAATCTCGTTAATACAGATAAAAAAAAAAAAAAAAAAATAAGCTTTGCGGGCAAATCGACCACAGATATTAAAGGCACACCATAGTTACAAGAACTGGAAGGATACCATTAACAGTTTAACATTGTTTAAAATCACATTTTCATTGTAAATTAATTTGAAACAATATTTTTCTTATCACACTATCATTATGCATCCATGATCCAATTGTTGAACACTGGCATAATCTACGATGTTAGCATGACTGCTAGAATTTTTTTTCACTTTACCTAACCGTGCATTTCATAGGGTTTCAAGGGCGTTCCAGGAATGTTCTAGGGGTGTACCAGTGGGCTTCAGAAATATTCCAGTAGTTTTCAAAGAGTTTCAAGGGCGTTCCAGAGGTGTTCAAGAGGAATTCAGAGTGTTAAGGGGCTCCCAGAAGTATGTTAAGGCGTTCCAGGAGGCTCAGGAGCAACCCATGGGTTTTCAAGGGATTTCAGGGTCGTCCCATGAGTGTTCTTGGGGGTTGAGTGGGTTCCTTGGGTTTCTAGGAGAGTTTCAGGGGCTTTTAAAGGCGTACTTTTCTTCTATCGTCTTCGCTTCTAATCAAATCTTCTCTGCCATTTTTGCATCTAGTCATGTTTAAAATGGTTTCAGTCCACTAGAGCTCTCTTCAAATGTGCGATTACTTGTCATTTAAATGAATTGTCACTAGCTCGGACTAGCTGGGCACAAAATACGAAAAACCTGGAAAAAAATCCGCCAGAGTGAAAAAATATCGGATGTCGGGTCAAAGTCGGGTCAAATTTTATCAAATGTTGGACCACTGTTGGACTCACATCGGATAACTGTTGGGTCTATGTTGGGTTTGGTGGCCAAAATAAAAACCGGTGAATGATAGGTTGATGTCGGGTTATACGTCATCAATAACGAACAAAGCTTCAACCGTTCAACAATTGGCGAGAACCGTCCAACATTAGGATGAGCTAGCTTAAGGAAGTGTTCAACATTTGGGTTATAGACTTCCCATACAAATGTTTAATTTTCTTTTAGAAAAAGAAATTTAAGGGAATACAAATTCAATGGGCAGTAAAAGGGATAAGTAGATCTAGACGTTCACTGGATATTTTTCACCTTAAGTGGAATTATGCACGGAAAAACAAATGAAAACCAAAATGCCGGTACTAACCGTTCAACAATTGGCGAATTACCCTATATTGATTTGTATAACTGCTGAATATTTTCAATAATAAAGTGAATTACAGCATTGAAGCTGACACCAAGAATGCTGCTCTCAATATTTGTGTTCGTGCTAAAGGTGGCTGCAACTTTTCCCAACCCTTGACAGTTCTTCTATAAAAATAACAGACTTGTGTTTCCACCATCGTTTATATTATCAAATGAAAAGGCCTTGGTTCTCAGATGTTTCAGGGACAAATTTTAGATATAATGTTCAGATCCTCGACCCCATATACCAAACAAACTAATATCACGTTTTGATCATCAGTACTTAACAATTATCATCGGACATGGGCTGACTGAAAGGTGACAGCGGCACTTCGACAAACACCAAAATGGCGTATATGATCGAAACAGTGAGAGCAGTACCGACGTTAGTAATGATCTTACGCAAAAGCGGTTATATGTTAATGAGTGCTCTAATGTCAAATGTACATATCTACCATCTCCCAAACTCATTATCTATTCATTTCCCTTTCCAACATTTCAACAAAGCCGAAACATAGCCGAAGAATCACTTTTCCAATCTGTCATCAGCTCTGCCACCATATACTTCATCATGCTGGGGCACGGGTGAAGACCAAGCCATTGCTGAAGCCATGTAGGGATGGCTAGACGCCCCAGCTTTGACTGAGTGGAAAATAAAACCGATGATGCGGGTGTATCTCCGCCGGACGTAACTGACATGTTGTGGAAAACAATGTGACAGCTTATCCCCAGCAACAACGGGTCTCCACTGAACACAACGGCAGCATCCAATCCAACAAACGAACGATGGCAACGACAACGCCAGCAGTAGTAAAAACTCCCCGGCTGCACATTTCAAGATGAAATAAATTGATATTCGCCCGTGTGTGCTACCTACCGTCGCGGAGATCTTGGACAACCGAAGAAAACCTGTCAACTGCCTTCTCGGACAGAGTGCTTATCTTCTCGGGGGACCGGACTGGATGTGCGGACTCCAGACTTGGTGTCGGTCGGGTCTGCAAAGGTATCTATTATGGGGATAGGACCCTTCGACAAAAACGGAAAAATTAAGCCTTGTTTCTAAGGTTGGGCTACTGTCGAAGGCATTCCGCACCATTGGAAGTAAGGGCCAGATCTTGATAACAGATGGACAAAGGCCTTCGGTATTTTTAGCACTGTTGTGAGAAACTCGGAATGGAATTTCGATAATTTCTTCATTTTCCGAGGGAAAATGCTTTCGATTGGAATTTGATCACCTCCTGCCCCCTCGATCGGTATTATTCTGAGAGGCGTTACTCTAACAGACAGCGGCCCGTAGACGTGTTAACAGGCAGATCACCCAAAACGATCTTTGTTCTCTCGCGCTCCTCGATCACCCGTAACAACGATACCAGGAACGTCATTGTTGTCGAGAAAAGAGCAGCGACGCGACGTTCTTGTCCTGTTCGATTCGATAAGACAAAGAAAATCAACAACGGCTGCTGAAGATTTCACGAGCATCGTGAGCAGTCGATCCCCGCCGTAATGGACAAAAAGCGCAAAAAACAAGAACTGCGGTCAACGGGAAGTCCCGCTGTGAGGGCGATCGAATTCAATGATCTTTTCGTCGATGACTGGGATGCTGGCTGAATGGGGAGAGATGAGTAAAATGTACGATCCGTATAGAAATGCTTAACCCTCCTAGGATGTTAATATAGGCGCACCACGATGGCGTAGTGCATGCTCAGCGAGCCTGTCTGGGTCATTTTGACCCCAACATCCTGCTGGGGTTAATTTGAGAGTGCAAGCACTCTACAAGGGTTCAGTATTGCCAGTTTAGCTTCATTCACACAAGAAACCAATGCGATAGCTGGTTGGGACTAAAACCCATCTTCGGTGGTCTATTCAGGCGAAAATGGCGCCTGCTACGTCAGATTGCTGGTCAATGTGTTTGCGTCTGCATAACTATGTTCATTAAGGTGGCCCACACTTATATGAAAAACAAAAATTTCGAAAAATGCTAAGTCTTACCTCCTCAATCAGTTGTTTTAGACTCCCAGAAGCTACGTTCAAAATTTGAGCAAAATCGGTTGAGCCTAAGGGGGCGCTCAAAACGCTTGAAGTTTGTATGGGAAAACTTGACCAAATGTATGCAGAAATTTTAAGTTTTCGAATTTTGCCGCTAGGTGGCGCTGTAAGCGTTCAATAATCAAACCCTTTGGTATTATTGTAGGTGACTATATGCCAAACAACTTTGTCGAAGACCGCAAGTTGATCCAACGTCTGTGAAAAAAGTTATACCCTAGGAAAAGTGAGGATAAACTTTATTTTTATTTTTGTATATTCCAATACATGTAAAGGAATAATATCAATAATGAAATCTCAATACTTTGCCTCACTTTGCCTAGGGTATAACTTTTTTCACAGCCGTCGGATCACTTCGCGGTCTTCGACAAAGTTCTCTGGCATATAGTCACCTATAATAATACCAAAGAGCTTGATTATTGAACGCTTACAGCGCCACCTAGCGGCAAAATTCGAAAACTTAAAATTTCTGCATACATTTGGCCAAGTTTTCCCATACAAACTTTAAGCGTTTTGAGCGCCCCCTTAGGCTAAACCGATTTTGCTCAAATTTTGAACGTAGCTTCTGGGAGTCCAACACAACTGATTTAGGAGGTAAGACTTGGTATTTTTCGAAATTTTTGTTTTTCATATAAGTGTGGGCCACCCTAATGTTCATGCTGGGAATTCAAAATGTTTTTGGTCAGCATTTTGTCATAAGGTTCACATTGATGCGTGGATGCCAGGCGTAAGATAGGCGTAACCAAACCGCCGTTTTCATCCAAGTTCTGGGGATAAATGGAATTTTTTTTTCCTCCCCGAAAAACGCATTTCAATCTGATGTCCCCAACCTAGTAGAAGGCGACAGGTACGGACAAACACGCAACAAGCATGTCCCAAGAAATTCCGCTCAAGCTGCTTGAGTTTGGTACTCCCTCGCCTCGACCTAGCGGGAATCGCTCGCGCCGATCGTCCCTTGTTCTCCACAACCGGTCCATTGATATATGGATAATGGTGCCAGATTTTGGCAGCTGGGTCTAAAAGGAGAAGTCCTCCCTGCGATCATCGCAGTCTATAGCCGTAGCGGCAGTAGAACAACAGACAGAACACGAGATACCGATCTTGCGATCTCGTTGTCATCGGAAAGGGTTACTACACATTGTACCTTCAAAGGTAATTGCCGGGTTCGATGCACCACTTGGCGATCCAAGCTCCGGAAGACAACCAGAGCGAGCACGACGCGGTGTCTGACATTCGGGCGACGAATGTAATTGTCGGTTTCGCGCGACTGTCGATGAAATATGGTTTTGATGTGTTACCTTAATTTATGGTGTCGGTTACACTTGCATTGGCGGAGTTGGACGCTGCTGCTGCTGCCGCCGCTGTCTGGAACGTTTTGAACGTGAGTATTCCAGGATATGTTTGTTATTACCGTACCTATTGGAATCGGAGAAGAGTAAAGCAGAAAATGAACCATCATTAATTATGAGTAAACATGGCTGGCGGATAAATACAATGTGTATGGTTTATGGAGCAGGACCTTTGAAAATTGATGATTAATTGGTTGCTTGGTACAGCAAACAGCGTGAAATATTAAAAAGATTTATATTTGATTTGCATAATACCAGTAGCCGTTTTCAGACAAATTAGTGAGCTCGTTTCATAGTACTTCCACTTTCGCTATTTATATGTCAGATTTGCCCGCAACTGCTTCAGCACAAATCTGGTATTAAATCTACAACGATCTACGCATCATTTTATCTGCGAATTAAAGAAACCCCTTCATAAATTCTATTTTACAATTCCAAAGCAACTTATTTAATGGAGTCTCGTAGCGTCACCAAGCGTATAAACGCACCATGCGATGGGGTGAGAGTTCGATTCCCGCTCCTAGTGATGAAACTTTTCGCAAGAAATGTCTGTTCCTCATATCCACTGGTATTCATAATGTGTCGTGTCTGTTGTCTAGTGTTAAATTTCGTTCAGTCTGTAAAGCCACTGGTTGAAACGTCCAAGAACGATGTTTTTAGATTTTTTTTTTTTTAATTTCGTCAAGCATTTCATCCAGGAATTCATTCAAAAACAGAACTAGATACTATGGCAGACTTCGAAAAATTTAACCAAGAATTTTCTTTTATTTTTTCACATAAAAATATGTGTAGTATTTTCAACTATTTACTTAGTTGTATATATTAAATTTTCATCAGTCCCAAGTAACACCGAAAACATAATCCGAAATAGCAAAATATTTACTTTGTCCTACAGCAGTTGTTATGAAGTTTCTCGAAACATATTATGTCATGGATATGTCGTTTTCATGATACCTAAAACTTTTGCACAGTGATCTTCTATTTAGAAGTCTTATTAAAGATTATATTTTGTTTTATCAAACAAACTTTGCATGTTGTTTTTGACTATGTAGCGTATGTTCTATTTAAGTACACTTTGTTTGTTACCATACATGCTCAGTATGTTCTATATGTCATATTAGAGTAATATTTACAGTTTCTTGTTCAGGACTTGTTTTCAATCATGTTTAGACAAAACATAGTATGTTTCGTATGTTTATAATTAGTCGAATTTTGGTTTTCTACAGTATGATAGAAAACATGTGTAACATAATCCTAATTCATTTTTTTAACAGGGACATGCTACACTACCGATCATAGAAATGTAGAATCGATTTTTATTACCTACGTAAAAAAATATACTCCCAACAGAATCTTAGTTATGAATACCTATATAAAAAAAATGGCAGGAATATATGTTACCACAAAATATATGATTATCTATAAGGGTCGATTTTACCGAGCATAATGCTCTTTGAGCCGCTTCAATGTATAAACTGTGACAATTATTTGATACATGGTATTTGTTGTCTTTCCAAATCGTGACATATATCAAACCGTTTAAATACCAAACCAAACATGAGAATCAACAACAACCACAACAAAATTATCCACAAAAACAATATCAAGCCAATTTTGAATCATATCTCAAAGCATGTATCATGCCATGTCACATAGTGCCATTTAATTTTATTTCTAAATTATTAAATATTTATCAAATATTCTATTATGTTTCAATAATTTGTGATATGTATGTATAAACTTGACAAATTCTCGAATAAAATAAAGCATGTTTGAGTTTTTGTGTTGAAATGAGATGAAAACTGTTTATTTATTTTGATGTAAAATTCTTCAAAAATACTGATTTATAAGGCGCATTCATTTTATCGGGGTACAATAGTCTATTTCACCGTAAAAAAATATTGGCATTAAAATTTATGATCCCAGTATGATAATTAGGCGTTAAAGGGGCTTGGTAGAATTATTTATGCATGTCGATTTTCACAGTTGTCGATTTTTATTATTGACATTTTGAAACTTAATTATTTACAGCAATAAAACATCTTGATTGCCAAGGCACTGCTTGCTAGAATTTGTTGAAAATATATAAAGGAAAACATACTACGATACATAATTAAGTATGCTCAGATTCATATAGAACATGAATATGACATCACAAAGATGTTGCGCAGGCTCCACCTTCTGCGCTTTTTCAGTCGTATAGCAGTCTGAAAATCGGTTTTATTGCTTCAAACCAAAACTTTGTAACTGGTCATACTGGAGTCGAAATAATTTCTATAAGACATGTTGTGTTACTTTGGGTGATTTGTGAGCCCTTATAATATGCTACACCACTTAGTACTAGAAACGTGACTGCTCACACAACACGTGATTATTGAACATATGTATTCAATGATTGCCTAAGAGTGCCCGAAAACTCCCTGAAGGTCATCGTATCGGAACTACAGGCGTAACATCTATTGGTGCAATATGAATGAAATGCATGCTTACGCAGTCTACAGCATATCTATTATATATGTATGCTGTCAAATGGTGAGATCGATGTCTGTTTGATGACCTCCAAGAACTCCCTTGAAAATAGATCATCGTTTCTAGCGTAACTATCCAAGTAATCAATAAGCCACAAAAATGGCATTAAATCGGTTCTATAGTTAGCCGAATATAAAGCATCGTTCTCAGACCAAATAGGTTCTATATCCTCTAATAGAGCTGCTCAAAAGCCGCTTTTGGCGAATTATTCGGCTGATTTACGGCCTGCTTCAATCTTCGTACCGAGTCTCTGATGGAAGTGCTGTTAGAAAGTGAGAAGAAAAATTAAAAAAAAAAACGTTGTTTACTCTCGTTTTGTTTTTAGCTTTAGAAGCTGTTTCATCGAAGAAAGATTTTTATCAGATTGCTGCCGAATTAACTGTAGGAGGCTGTACAGTAAATAATAAGGATGAATAATTACTGAATAAGGAATGAATAATTACTGAAACCTTATTCGTTATTCTTACTGATTACTTACTCGTTTTGGGTTGTTTAGTAGAGCCGAGAAGCGAGCAATGGCGCTCTTAGGCTTCCGAGCAAGGACACGAAGCGGAAACTTCTATGTTGCATCCCTGGATGAAGAGCTTCAACGGAGTGACATTAACTTTCTTGGCAACGTCACTCCCAACGATTCTCCTTTACTTCTAAAATACATACTATATAAAGCAGCTGACAAGATATCGCCGTTCAGTAGTTTTGTTCAATTGTATAAAATAACGCTACACAGGCCTGGCCGCTTCAATACTTGTAACGCATCTTCGATGCCTTGCAAGTATTGCTAATGACAAGAAAAATTATAAAAGTAGTCGATTTTATCATTTTCAGGTTTCTCTATAACTTGACAGCTGGTGTCATGTAGACTAGATTAGACTAGACTTAGAAGCCATTTCATCGAAGACAGAATCGAAGTATTTTTTGTCGTTTTTTTACATCTTGATCCAGATTCGAACTGATATCCTCGAGATTACTGTTCCTATGTCGATTTGGCCACGTTTCTGTCTTTTCATCTGCTCCATCCATACACCTTGAGATTGGCTTGCTCAGTACCATATTTAATGCTACAAGTTGGAACTTCCCATCCAACAGAATATGTTTAAAGTAATCGGAAACAAAGAAATCGTTTAAATCATTATTGTTTGCATGGCCAAGGTCGAGTTGGAGCTATTGTTGGGGCAAGAATGACGAAGAAAAAATCGCGAGAATGTCACCTAGAAAAGTTGGGCAGATTGGCAAGGTTTTTTTTTTTGTGTTTTCACTACTAACACTCCATTTGTTTCAGTGTTATTGCTTGATTTTAACTATAATTTTAATATAATTATTTGTTCCAGCGCTGTTCAGGTAAATAAAGTTGTAATTGTAACAATAATATTCATTATTTCAGGTAAAGTCAGGTAATTGTTCAACTATATAATTAATTATATATATATATATATATATATTTAATATAGTTTATTTCATGTTCAAATAAAATCTATTACATATCACTTGTACATTGCTGTTAGTAGTTCTTATTCTAACATACATTCAAAA
>NC_085138.1:62783403-62848531 GCF_035046485.1 Aedes albopictus | reverse complement strand
TCTGCAGAAACTCTTGGAGGAACGCCTGGAGAAATTCCTGAAGTCATGCCTGTAGAATGCCTGGAATAATCTCTAGAGAATTTTCTTGAGAAATCCCCAAAGGAATTCCTGGAGGAATCCCTGTATACAATCCATGAGGAATCCCTGGAGGAATCCATGGCGGAATTTCTAGAGAATTTTCTTGAAGAACCAATGGAGCACTTTCAGGAGGAATCCCTTGAGGTATTCCTGGAGGAATTCCTGGAGGAATCCCTGGAGGAATCTTTCGAAGAATTCTTTGATGTATCTCGAGAGAATACTTGTAAAAATCTCCAGAGGAATTCCTAGAGGAATCTCTTGTGGAAATCCTAGAGGAATTTCTGGACAAACCCCTGTAGGAATTTTTGGAGGAATCCACACAGGAATTCCCAGAGGACTTCTGTAAGAATTTCTGGAGAATCCCTGGAAGATTTCTTAGAGGAATCCCAGGAAGAATTCCTTAAGAAATATAAAGATCAATTTCTGATGCAATTCTAGGAGGAGTTTCTGAATAAATCCCACGAGGAACTACTGAAGAAATCGAAACTGTGAAGAAAAAAAAATCCTGCAGGAGCTTCTGGAGAAATTCTTGGATTAATTCATGGAGGAAATAATTCCTGTATAAATTCCGGGAAAAAATCCTGGGGGAATTTCTGAAGGAATCTCTACATGATTTCCTGGGGGATTCCTAAAGAAATCCATGAAGGCATTCCTACAGGAATCTTGAGACGAACTCATGCAGGAATCCCTGAAAGAACTCTTTGAATAATTATTGCATAATTTCCGAAAGATATTTTTGGAGAAATCTCTAGAGGATTTCCTGGAGTAATTGTTGTAGTTATTTCTGAAGGAATTCCTGGGGTAACTCCTGGTGGAATTCTTGAAGATATTCCTGGAGGAGTCCCTGGATGAAATCCTATAGGAATCCCTATAGAAATCCCTGGAGGAACTCTTGGAGGAATGCCTGGAGAAATTCCTGAAGTCATGCGTGTAGGAATACCTGGAAGAATATCTAAAGAATTTCCTTGAGAAATCTCTAGTGGAATTCTTGAAGGAATCCCTGTATAAATTCCATAGGGAACCCCTGGAGGAATCCCTACAGAAGTCCCTGGTGGAACTTCTAGAGATTTTATTTGAAGAACCGATGGAGCACTTTCAGGAGGAATCCCTTGAATCCCTGAATGAATTCCTGGAGGAATCCCTGAAGAAATCTCTAGAGGTATCTCGAGAGGAATACTTGTAGGAATCTGTGGAGGAATTCCTAGAGGAATTTCTGGACGAATCCCTGTAGGAATTTTTAGAGGAATTCACACAGGAATTCCCAGAGGAATTCTGAAAGAATTCCTGGAACAATCCTTGGAGGAATCCCAGGAAGAATTTCTGATGAAATCCAAAGATCAATTTCTGATGCAATTCTAGGAGGAGTTTCTGAATAAATCCCACGAGGAAGTACTGAAGAAATCGAAACTGTGAAGAAACCGTTGAAATTTCTGAGGAAATTCTGAAGGAATCCTAACAAGAGTACGTAGAGGCACTCTTGAAGGAATCCCTGTAGCAGTTTCTGAAGGAATCTTTGGAAGAGTTCCCAAAAAAAAAAACAGGGGGAATCTCGGAAGCATTCCTAAGATGAATTATCAAGGGAATTCCTGGAAGATGTCTTGGATTAATTCTTGGAGAAGTTTCTGAAATAATTCCAGGGTTAATTCCTGAAGGATTCCATAGAAGAGCTCTTGGAGGCATTTTCAAATAAATCCTGGAAGTTGTTCCTGGAAGAATCACACAAGGGATTCCCGGGTGAATCCCTGGAGGATTTTTTGGAGGAATTTGTGAAGAATCCCGGAAGCAATCCCAAGAGGAACTCCATAGGGAATCTCTGGAGAGATTTCTTAGAAAATTCCTGGAAGAATTTCTGTAGGAATCCCTGGATAAGAAAATCTGAAGAAATCCATGTCTGCAGTAATTTCTGGATGAATTATTGAAGGAATACTTGGATGGACTTCAAAAGGATTTTTGTACAATTTTTTTAGAAATTCCTGGATTAATTTTCAAAAAATCTTCAGTAAAATTTTCTGAAAGAATTTCTGGAAGACATTCCTGCAGAAATACTTCAAATAATCTCAAATGGACCTATTGCAGCAATATCTAGCGGAATTCTGGAAGAAATATATGGAGAAATGCCTGAATCCCTGAATAAATCTCTGAAGGAATTCCTGCAGCCATACCTTGAAGAAAATCTTGAAGGAATCCTCGAAAACAGCATTTGAACAATGTGGAACCTCTAAAACCTCTAAAGTATTCCTAGAGGAATTTCTGGACGAATCCATGTGGGTATTTTTAGAGGAATCCACACAGGAATTCCCAGAGGAATTCTGGAAGAATTCCCGGAGAAATTTATGGAAGAATCACTGGAAGAATTCTCGGAGGAATTGTAGCAGTTTCTGAAGGAATCCCTGGAAGAGTTCCTGATAAAAAACCTGGAGGAATCTCGGAAGCAATCTTAAGATAAATTCTCAAGGGAGTTCCTGTAAAATGTCTTGGATTAATTCTTGGAGAAGTTTCTGAAATAATTCCAGGGGGAATTCCTGAAGGAATCTAAAGAAACATTCTTGGAGGCATTTTCAAAATGGTCCTGGAAGTTGTTCCTGGAAGAATCACACAAGAATTTCCCGGAGGAATTCTTGGAGGAATTTGTGAGGAAACCCCAAAATGAATCCCGGAAGCAATCCCAAGAGGAACTCCATAGGGAATCTCTGGAGAGATTTCTTAGAAAATTCCTGGAAGAATTTCTATATGAATCCCTGGATAAGAACATATGAAGAAATCCATGTCTGCAGTAATTTCTGTACAAGTATTCCTGTATGGAGTCCAAAAGTACAAAAATTTTAAGAAATTCCTGGATTAATTTTTGAAAAATCTTCAGCCAAATCTTCTGAAAGAATTTCTGGAAGACATTCCTGCAGAAATACTTTGAATAATTCCAGGTGGACCTATTGAAGCAATATCTAGTGGAATTCTGGAAGAAATATATGGAGAAATCCCTGAAGAATTCTCTGAAGGAATACCTGCAGCCATACCTTAAAGGATCTCTGGAGAAATTCCTGAAGAAAACCTCGAAAACAGCACTTGAACAATCACTGGAGGAACCTCCAGAGATATCCCAGGACAAATCCCCAAATAAATGTGTGGTTGAATCCCTAGGTGAATTCTTGAAGGAATCTTTGGAGGAATTCATAATGGAATCACTGCAGCAAGCTATGGAAAAATCATGAAGGAATTGTTCGAGTCCGTAAACACTGCAACGCTATCATCAAACAGTTTCGATTTTGGGGCTTCAGGGGGTTTCAGAGGCATTTCAAGGTCTTTCACCAGTGTTCAGAGCAGATGTGTTTCAGATGGGACTTCAGAGGCTCCCAGTTGACTTTCACGGGGACTTCAGGGGCTTTTCAGAGGCTTCCAGGAGGTTTCGGAGGGGCTTTAAAGGGTTTCACGGGCTCACAGGTGAGCTTCACAGGGGGTTTCAGAAGTATTTCAATACATTCCAAGGCATTTCAATGCGTTCCAAGACAATTCATGAGGTTTCAGAGAGATTTTAAGGGGCTTTCAGGTGAGTTTCACGAGGATGTCAGGAGTGTTTCAGGAACTTTGCAAAGGTGTTTGAAGGTATTTCAGCAGTATTCAGAGGTATTCCAGAGGGGGTTTCAGAGGTTCTCAGTTGACTGGAATTGTAGGGGCTTTTCAGAGTCGTTTCAAATGGTTTCAGAGGGATTTTAGGGGGCTGCACAGGCTCTCAGATGAGCTTCAGGGGGGGGGGGTCTAATAGGGTGCTTGTTTTGGAGGCGATTCAGGGAATTTCAGGAGGTGGAGCTTCGCGGGGGATTCAAAGATGTTTCAATACGTTTCAAGGTATTCCCAATAAAAAAGACACTACACCGTCTTGAATAAGAGGTAGCACATACTGAACAATTACAAACATGAGACAACGGACAACACATGAAACACCCAGTGGTCCAGAGGAGAACTCTCCGTTTGACGAACAATTTTCGCAGACTGGGGGGCGGGAATCGAACCCACATTCCGAGGCTTACGAAACGGTCGATGACTGACGCCTCTAACCGCACGGCCACGACGACGCCCACAAGGCGTTTCAAGACATTTCGTAAGGCGTTTCAATGCGTTTCAGAGGTGTTTCATAGGTGCTTCAGAGGGGGCTTCAGATGGTTCTCAGGTGACTTTCACAAAGATTTTTAAAGGCGGTTTCAGGGCGTTTCAGGAGGTTTTAGAGGCGTTCGCAGAAGAATGTTTCACAGACTCCCAAGTAAGCTGCAAGGAGATCTCAGAACATTTCAGAACATATCAACGGTTTCAGAAGGGATGTAAGATGATTAAGGGCTGTAAGATGATTATTGAGTTTTTTTTTTATCTAGTTCATTTATTTGAGGCTCAATCGCGTTTAACGCTTTATGGAGCCGTGTACCACTTCTTGGAAGGTTGGAAGGCAGTAACAACAGGCCACAGCGCATCCTGGTGACCGCACCCTTACTTTTGTAAGAAATTCTGCCTTATGGCGACAGTAAAAACAGATCCCAGCGCATCCGGATGACCGCACCCTTACTTTTGTAAGAAATTTTGTCTGATGTCGTCAGTAACAACAGACTTCAGCGCGTCAGGATGACCACACCCTTACTTTGGTAAGAAATTCTGTCTTATGGCGACAGTAAAAACAGTCCACAGCGCGTCCGGATGACCGCACCCTTACTTTTGAAATAAATTCTGTCTCATGGCTACAGTAACAACAGTTCACAGTACGTCCGGATGACCGCACCCTTACTTTTGTAGGAAATCTGCCTCAAGTCGACAGTAACAACAGGCCACAGCGTGTCCGGATGACCGCACCCTTACTTTTGTAAGCAATTCTGTCTTCTGGCGACAGTAAAAACAGATCCCAGCGCGTTCGGATTACCGCACCCTTACTTTTGTAAGAAACTCTGTCTTATGGCGACAGTAAAAACAGTCCACAGCGCGTCCAGATGACCGTACCCTTACTTTTGTAAGAAATTCTGTCTCATGTCGTCAGTAACAACAGATCCTAGCGCGTCCGGATGACCACACCCTTACGTTTGTAAGAAATTCTGTCTCATGTCGACAATTAGAACGATCCACAGCGCGGACAACGTTGTAACGTCACGCTACTCATTCTCATTTTTAACATACTTTTCCGATGAAAACTAACTGTTCAACAGATCATACTTATTGTAAATTTTACAAAGAGTCCGAATATGTAAAAATATTTGAGGGTTTACGGTCGAATTTACGAGTTATAGTGAAAAATCTGACAGAAAAGGCGTCAAAACGTTGTAACGTCACGGTATAATGTATCTAATACTCTTTGATATTTCACAGTAAAATAATAGCAAGAAACGAGCTCACCAATCAGTATTTCTTAATTCTTTTTGAATAATTATCATCTCTATCATTTGCTTAGAGTTTGCTTGTATCTATCAGATCAGAAAGAAACTAAAGTATAAATGTTGTGCTGAAATACATAGAACTCGAGATACATAATTATCAGACATTGAGGATCCTGAATTCAAGATTTTTTGGATCTACACCGAAGACTGCATTTTTTCATGAATTCGTGTTTATTTTATTGGAACTTGACTAACTTACAAATTTATTTGAAGATTAAAATTGAGAGAAACCTTGTCAATGGGTTAACCTGGTCTCAATTCTTCGCTATATCTCAGTAATATTCAATGTCAATTTCGGACCTCCCAATAGTAATCCATTTATCTTTTTCCGTTTCTTTTCCACAGTGAAACTCCCCTGAACGACGCCGTAAAAAGCAGCGGAAAAATCAGTGCGCAGTTTATTGTTCCGAATTAAAATCCGATTCGATCCAACGCCAACGGGGAGAGCAAGAATCGAATCATTTTTCCGGCGAGCTGGAGGAGTTCAATGAAAACAAAATCCAAACAAGTATAATTGGCTCGGGCCGAAGAAGTGGAGGTAGCAGGTGGGGCTCGCAGTGTGCTAATAAGTAATAATCAAAATGTGTTAAGCTGAAGCAAATAAGAAATTACTGCTCCGATCCTCTCCGTCTGTTGGATCCCGCACCGTGTGTCGGCGTAAAAAGTGAATCAATAAAAATTTAGCTGTTTTCTGGGGCTTTGGGTGCTTCTGAGAAGAAAAAGAAGGGAAAAAACCAGGGTTGGAAAAACGCGCTCGCTGATTGATAAATTGATTGATTGCGTGTTTCTCCCAGCAGTGGTTCTCTCTTTCGCGGCTGCCGCCGCTACCGCCGCCGCCAGCATCAGCGAGTGACGTGTGTTCTTCGGATCGCGTTCGGCAGTAAAAGATAATTAATCGTAATAAAAGTGCGTATAGCTGTGGCTGTGTGTGGTTCTGATCCCCGGGAAGAAGCAAGAAAAAATCATCCCACCGACCGCGAAAAGAAGGTGCAGAAATTATCTTTCAATTTGCTCCGGTTTTTTTACTATCTATGGTTGGTTCCGTGGTTGCGATATTCTTAATGTGAAACCGGTTCGTCCGAAGCCGACGAAAATGAAGGCGTGAGAGCGATCACGACTGCAAGTGGCGCGCGGTGCGACGATTTCGATATCTCGTGAGAGCAGAAGAACACAAGCAGCTAACAACAACAATAACAACCGGTCAACCGGTGAAGAAGAGAAGAAGAAAAGTCGAAAATTCAATTAGGTTCGCACGCACACACACAAGAGTGCGCAATCACAGAGCGGTGTGATTTGTGGAAGGTGTCTGTGTCGAAGAAGGAGATCTCCATCTCCATTCCAATTATCGATAGCGGGTCGTAAAGTGCAGCAATTCGAGAGGAGTAAAAGCAGCGGAAAATGTATCCGGCGCCAGCGAGACACCCGTCAGCTACGGTGAGTTCGATTTTTTAGTGTTTGACTATTACGATTTAGATTAGAATGGCAGTTTTTCGGTCTAGATATTGCGCGTTGAGTTCACCACTGGACTGCGCACTCAGTCTTCATAAGTGTTTACGCTGAAGTGCAACGTATTTTTTCGCCTCGCCTTTCAACTTTGATTTTTACGTTGAATATTGCAAATATAACTACTCTTTTGTTCGTGCTTTGTGGCATTCCTGCGTGTGTTCATCGTGTTGTCTGAGTTCGTGATTAAAATTGCTGGAATAAGGCTTTCGAAGACTATATTATTGAAACTAGTACCGAAACATTACACAATACTACAATGGACATTTTGTGCAAGACATGTTCCGAAGGCATTGATATGCACAGCTTATACACTGTTTGCGAAGGCAGGTGCGCAAAAAAGTTTCATGCTACTTGTGTTGGTGTCAGTGAGACTCAGTTATGTGCACTAACTAAAAATATCGTGTGGATATGCGATGACTGTATGTTCGAGTACTGCAGGGCTAGAGATCGCAACCCAGAATCTCCTAAGGCTCAACCGGCGGAATATAACGTAATCCTAGCTCACATCGCAGATTTGAAATCACAAATCGAAATTATAGTCAACTCTATTGCTGAGTTGCCTACTTCTATTGCTTGTCCTACGTCATCTGTGTCAACCCAACGACATTCAACACCAATTAATTCGCCGAAACCTTTGAATAGTGTGAGCGCCTGTAGGTCCGAATGTTCGCGTTCGTCTACGCACAATCGAGACGATTCGTTCTCGCTGCTCCTAACGAATATTGACAGACGAGCAACAGAAAATGAAATCACGAGCTTCGTGTCCCAGTCTCTTTGTGTTCCAGAGCCCGAATGTATGGATGTGACCAAACTGGTACCTCGTTGGAAAAGCTGCGCAAATCTGGATTTTATCTCCTTTAAAGTAGTGCTACCTGGACGCTGGAAACAACTTGCACTGAATGCTACTACCTGGCCACGAGAAGTTAAAGTTCGAGAGTTTACTTGCAGGAAGAACATCGACCCATGGAAACCTCCAACATTGAGAAATATAACTATTTAAGGCTGCCACATTCATTAAATAACATCGAGTAATTTCCATAATGATTCATATGTTTTGTATTTGTAGATTTGGTTCGTTTCAATTTATTCTTGTTTTGATTATTAATGCCATATTGTTATACGTTTAAATGGGAATGTTTCAGTTGTAACGAGAGTTTTGTATTCTTTGTAGTTCTGCTGTTTCGTGTTAGGCTAAACATATAATTAAGTTCAAACAGTCTGTACAGTTTAACTGAAGACAGTGTGTAATAATAAATAAATAAATAAATAAATAAATAATAAAAGTGCGCGGTTGCATCGGATCCAGTTGATGTCTTCAGCGCGCTGTTTCTTTGATGTATGCTGAATAAGTGCTCTTCTGAACACATAGGTATACGTTTTCGAACTCTTGAAAACTCGTGCGATAGACCAGTGGTGAACTAAAAGCGCTACACCTACACGGAAATTTACTTTTATTTCCTTACTCCGCCTAACCTGCGCTGCCATAAGCCTTTGGGCCTGCCTCTACCGCGATGTTCTGCTACATAGGTTCCAGCTTAACCCTTTTTTCAGACTTCTTTGATCCTGCGTAGAGAGTCGATAGAATTTCCACTGAGAAACAGACGTCACACTCCACTCGCCTCCCATCGAACACCTTTTTAACGGTTGATGCAAATATTCGGTAGATGGTCGATTGACCACTCGTGGCACTGGTATCGTTTATGTTCCTGTATGACGTTTGCTCACTACCGCCACCTAGTGGTGGTTCGGCCAATTACAGTACGATTAGCATTGGGCGGTTTTGATTTCGTAACTATGTTTTTCAATGAAATTGGTGTTACGTCTATTTCTCTGTGAAATTTCTGTCGTTATCGGAGTTTGCTTAAAATGACTATGGACATGGAGCATAGTTTTGGAGACCCAGAGGATAGGTCACCGTGCATGAATCATAAGCAGCGAGCATCTTCAGATGAACACTTAAAAGTTGCTGATTGTTACCCACGGATACAAACCAAATTTTATTAGTAAACGAAGGCACATAATCCATTTTTTAGTTCTAGTCTGATTGTTTTCTTTGATATTTCTGACACCTGCTGAAGCAGCTCACTTCCAGGACTCCACCCGGAGTTCCCTGTGGGATTCCCAGGGAGTTCTTGATGAGATTCTTCCGAAGGTTTATTTAGGATTCTCTTAGAAGCTCCCTCTGGAGTTCTTCTAGGAGTTTCTTCTGAAATCCCTCAAAAGGTTCTGTCTGGGATTCATTTAAGAGCTATCACATGAAGGTATCTTCCAGGAAGTACTCACTGGATTCTTCCATGGATTCTTTCCTGGTTTGCTTGAGGAATATCTTCTGAGATTATTTCAGGAGTTCCTGGATTATTTCAAAATTCCTTCCGTATAATTTCTCTAGAAATTAATTCCGTGAATCCTCTAGAACTACTCCTTCCAAGATTACCCCACCTTTCTTTCCGTTATTCCTTCAACATTTTTTTTTTGATCCCTCTGTGATTCCTCAGGGAGTCAAATCTGAGACTCAGTTCCGAAATTTTCTCTGGGGTTCTTCCAGGAGTTTCTGCTGAGATTCCTAACAGATTACATTTCAGAAACTCCTGCCAGGATTCCTGCTGGAACTTCAAGGGATTTCTTCCGTTTTTTTTTCAAAAGGGTTCTGGGAATCCTCCTGGAATTCTATCCGAGATTCTTTTGATAACTGCTGAAATAAACCAGAAGGAACTTGCAGGTACACTGATATGTGTTGCCCTTTACTGGCATTTACCAGATTTTGCTGGTATGTCATAAACATACAGAAAAACTTGTAGTTAGAAGACACAGAATGTTGCTAATTGACAAATTGAGGGGTGAATTTTTGAAAAAAATCGTGTTCTGGTGGGATTCGAACCCACGACCCCGTATTCGCTAGACCGGCGCTTTAACCAACTAAGCCACAGAACAGGTGATAATTCTGCGGAATAGAAAGCCAAACTGAACCTGAGCCCTCACCATGAACATTCACTTTTTCAAGAACCATCTCTCTTTCGGCTTAGATGTCAATCCACAACACAGCCTCGTTTGTGCCCAACAACTACAAGTGAGAGCGTATTATTTTTATTTGAAGCCGAGACTTACTCTCGCACTCCGCATACCTAGCCACCAAGCAGTCTGTTTGCTGGTGTCTAATTCAGTATGCGTCGAGAGCTCGGCACGGTCGCACGCTCCACGACCAACTGTGCCGATGACGCAAGGTAGGGTACACTGATATATGTTGCCCTTTTACTGGCATATACCAGATTTTGCTGGTATGTCATAAACAACCTTCTGAAGGAAAAAAAAGACATTCCAAAGAAACTTTAAGGAGAATCTAGGATGAAATTTCTGGAGCATGAAGAAATCTAGAAATTCCTGAAATAATCTCAGAAGGAATTCCTTAAGAAATAGCAGAAAAAATCTCTGGAAATATATTGGAAATACTTCATGGAGGAATCCTGGCAAGAACTCTTGAAGGAATCGCACACGAAATCTCTTAAGGAATTTCAGAGGAAACTCCTGGAAGAACCCCAGAGTCCTGGAATAAATAAATGATGAAATCGCGAAGGATTTCTTCGAACAATCCCGGATTGAATTCCTGTGGAATCACAGAGGGAGCTTTTGGAGGGGCCAAAAATGAATGAGATGACCAAAATTGTCTACTTAGTTTATGGACAGCGCCATAGTGTAGAGGAAAACGTCATGGGACCGGCAGCGAAATGCGAAACCATTGCGGTTTGTACTAAAAACAATTCTGCGAAGCTGCCGCTGTGGCAAAACGCAATGAGCGCGGTTTTCCTAACGATAAATTTCAAAACAAATTCAATTCTCTGAAAATGTTTTGTGAGTAGGTTTTCGATTGAGAGGAGAATCTGTAATACCAATACGTGACAGAAATGGGTAATTCTGGAAAGCTTCAGAGAAAGCTAGAGGTGGCAGAAAAATATAAGGATATTGGGAAAAGTTGGAACAGAACCAAATGCTCGGAAATATAGATCAGGTTTATCTGAAGAAATCTAAGGTTTTCGTAAGGCGGGACGATGTGGGATTATTTATCAGGAACCGGATAAAGATTCCTCTATTCTTCTATTCTTTTAAGAAAGTATTCATTGGTAGAATCTTGGGTAGAATCTTTCAAATGTTACTTCAATAGTTTCTTTATGCTTCAGGAGTTCTAGGAAAATTCCACCAGGAATTGCTTGGAAGTTCCACCCAAGGTTCCACCAGGAGTTGCCAAAAAATTCATCCATACTTTCTTCGGGAATATCTACAGGAGTTTCTCGGAAATTCCTGCAGAAGTTCATCAGGGATTTCTCCAGAAGTTACTTGGGACATCCTCAAGTAGTTTCTCGAAAACTTCTCGAGGAATTCCTCGGGAATTTCTCCAGGAATGCATCGGAAATTCCTTCAGAAGTGCCTTGAAAATTCCTCTCAGAGCTCCTCGGAAAATTGTGCAGGAGTTTCTTAGAAATTTTACCGGGAGTTGATCGAGAATTCTTGCAGGAATACAATGCAATGAGTTTCACGGGAATTCCTCAAGGATTTTCTCGAAAATTCCTTCAAGAGTTCCTCCAGAAGGTCTACGGGAATTGCTCGAGGAGTTCCTCAGGATTTCCTCAAAGGTTTGTCGGTAATTTCTCTAGGAATTTCACGGCATTTATTCCAAGAGTTCCCTGGGAAACTGTCCAGAAGTTCCCAGGAAACGTTTCCAGGAGTAGCTGGGGGATTTCTGCAGAAGTTCATAGGGAATTTATCCAGGACTTCTATTATAGAATTATTCCAGGGTTTTTTTTTTTCAGAAATTCCTCCAGGAGTTCCTCGGAAATTCGTCCAGGAGCTCCATTGGAATTCCTCAAGGAGTTTCTTCGGGATTTTTTTCAGAAGTCTCTTGAAAATTCCTCCAAAACTTCCTCGGAAATTTTTCCACGAGTTCCCAGGAAATTTCTCCAGTAGTTCCCCGCGAATTTCTGCAAAAGTACTTTAAAAATTTCTTCAGAAGTTCTTCGAGAATGTCTACCCGATGATCCTCGGAAATTCTTCCACGAAATTCCTCCATAACTTCGCGAATTTCTTCAGAAATTGCTCGGCATTTTTCCTAGGAGATTCCAGTGGCTTTTCTAGGATTTCACAGGATATTCATTTAGAAATGGCTAATTTTGCAAGCCTTTCCCGGGGGTTTATCAAGGAGTTTCTCAAGAGTTCCTCAAGAGTTCTATGTGAATTCTTCAAGGTGATTCTCAGAAATTTCTCCAGGAGTTCTTTGGGAACACCTCAAGAAGTTTCACGAGAATTGCTTCAGGAATTCCTCGAAAATTTCCACAAGAGCTTCGCGGGAATTCCTCCAGGAGTTTCACGGTAATACCTACAGGACTTCCTCGGGAATCTCTCTCTGGCAATGTTCCCACTGGCAACTTTTCCAGAAGATCCTAGGAAATTGTTACATGATTTCTTTCGGAATTCCTCTTTAAGATTTCCCCAGGAAGTTCTCTGGGAATTTATCAAGGAGTTCCTTCAGATGTTCTCCTGATTTTCTTCTAGAAAATGTTTGGGAAGTTATCTACGAGTTACTTGGGAAGTCCTGCAGAAGTTCTACATTATGTTCCTCATGAATTTACTCAGAAGCTTCTCAGAAATATCTCCAGGAGTTTCTAAGAAAATCATCCAAGAGAACTCTTGGAAGAATTTCTAAGGAATCTCCGAGAAACTCCTGAAGGAATTTCTAAGGGGTTCCTGGAGGAATTCACGAGGAACTCCTGGAGGAATTCCCGAAGAACTCATGGAAAAATTCCCGAGGAACTCCTGGAAGAATTCCCGAGGTACTCCTGGAAGAATTCCTGGTAACTTCTTGAAGGAATTGCCGAGGAACTCCTCGAGAAATTCCCGGGGAACTAATACAGGAATTCTCGAGTAGCTCTTGGATGAATTCCTGGAGTAATCCTGGAGGAATTCGCGGGGAAATCCTGGAAGAATTCCTGGGGAACTCCAAGAGGAATTCCTGGGGAAATCCTAGGAGTACTCTCGAAGAATTCATGGAGGAATTCCTGGGAAACTCTTGAAGTATTTCTCGGAGAACTCCTAGAATACTCGGGGAACTTCTGGAGGAATTCCCGGGAAACTCCTGGAAAAAAATCCCAGGGAACTTCTTGGAGGTATTCCCGAAGAATTCTCAGAGGAATTACCGGAGAGCTCCTGGAGAAATTGCCGGGGACCCACTGAAAGAATTCCCAGGATATTCTTGGAGGAGTTCTTAAGAAACTCCTGAAAGAATTTCCGGGGAACTCTGGAGGATTTTTTGTGTGAGAAACTTGTGCAAATGCTTTTAGGGAAACTGCTGGATGAGTTTCCGGGCATTATTACTAGAGGACTTTTTGGGGAAATTTTCACCTCCTAAAACAAATTTTGGGGAAATCCTAGAGAGAATCATTTATGAGGATCATTTATGAAGGGATTATCATAGAAGAAACTCCCTGGAAAATCCTGGAGGAGTTTGGTCAAAAGTGCTGTAGGAATTCTTGGGGAATTTCTAGAAATATCCCGTTTAATTCGTGGAAGTATTCTTGGGGTAGCCATGGAGGTATTCCCGGGGCTCCTGTAGGAATTTCCTCGGAACTCCTAGAGGAATTTCCGTGGAGCTCCTGAAGAACTTCCCTGGGTACTTCTGAAAGAAGTTCTGTGTAGTTTCTGAAGAAATTCTCTGGGTTATTATAGGTGAATTTCCGGATAACTTATGAATTCTTGGGGAGCTGCTTGAGATAATTTTAGAATCAATTCCCTGAAGCATCACATAAGGAATTCTGGGAGAGCTGGAGGACGAAACCCAGAAAGTGCTTCTGGAAGAATCTCAAATGGAACTGTTGTAGAGATCCCTAAAAACGACTTGAGGAGACCCTGAAGGAAATACTGGAAGAATTTCAGAAGCATAACAAAAAATAAAAACTGGGGCATTCCCAGAAGAATATATGTTTATAATAACAACTGTCAAAACAAATGTTTTCTTGTAATGATAAAGGTTCTTACTGGAAGCTTGTGGATCCGTGAAGACGTTAAGAATTCCTTCGTATAATCAGATTCGAATAATCAAAAAGCAAGTTCAGAAGAAATCTGAACAACCGTGCTAGATGAGCAGTAGAAGGGCTCTTAGATCTTCTTCTTCTTCTTGGCGTAACGTCCTCACTGGGACAAAGCCTGCTTCTCAGCTTAGTGTTCTATGAGCACTTCCACAGTTTTTAACTGAGAGCTTCCTCTGCCAATGACCATTTTGCATGTGTATATCGTGTGGCAGGCACGAAGATACTCTATGCCCAAGGAAGTCAAGGAAATTTCCTTTACGAAAAGATCCTGGACCGACCGGGAATCGAACCCGTCACCCTCAGCATGGTCATGCTGAATACCCGTGCCTTTACCGCCTCGGCTATATGACCCTCAGAATAGTAATTTCAACCGCAAGCCGTCTTTCAGTGTAGGTATTGCTTACATACCTAGTTACATACTGATTTAGGGACGATTGGCGTAGCTGGGAGTAGAAGAAGGGTGTGAGAGTTTCTAGGGACATCTTGGACACCACCATACCTTACCGATCAGGCTAAGGCCGGTGTGGCCTCTGCTGTACATAGTAGCCGTCTCCATTTCACTCGGTCCATGGCTGAGTGTTTCCAGTTCCACAATCTGCGTAGGGTCCGTAGATCGTCCTCCACTTGGTCGACCCAGCTAACTCGCTGCACTCCACGTCTTCTTGTACCGGTTGGATGACTCTCGAGAACCATTTTAGTCAGGTTGCTATCCGACATCCTGATGACGTGACCCGCCCACCGTAGCCTCCTGATTTTCGCGGTATGGACGATGGTTGGTTCTCTCAGCAGCTGATGCAGCTCGTAGTTCATTCGCCTTCTCCAAGTCCCGTCTTCCATCTGCACTCCGCCGTAGATGGTACGCAACACCTTCCGTTCGAGGCGCGTTGATCCTCTGCACGTAGGGTCCATGTTTCGTGCCCATAGAGAACTACTGGTCTAATCAGCGATTTGTAGATAGTTAACTTCGTGTAACGGCGAACTTCATTCGATCGTAGAGTTCTGCGGAGTCTAAAGTAAGCACGATTTCCTGTCACAATGCGCCTTCGAATTTCTCTGCTGGTGTCGTGGTCGGCGGTCACCAGTGAGCCCAAGTACACGAATTCTTCAACCGCCTCGATTTCATCACCGTCGATATAAATTAGGGGTGGTGGGCGCGGTGATTGCTCCCTGGAGCCCTTTGCCATCATGTACTTTGTCTTCGACACATTAATGACTAATCCGATTCGCCTGGCTTCACTCTTTAGTCGGATTTTAGGTTGACATCTTGGATATTCTGCTCGCCGTTTTGAGACTTAGGTCATATTCCCTATACCAAATATACCCATATTGCATGGTTCTAGGGCCCAAAACTCTATTAAACAGCCGCCATCTTGAATTTTAGGCTGCCATCTTGAGTTTTGAGCTGACATCGTGGAATTTCTGGTCTCCAGTGTTGATATCCGCACAAAATTCTTCAACCATACTAAAGACTACAAAAATCGTCGCAGTTTGATGTGTCCCATGATGGGGCTTGGTTCAGCACCAGTTCTACCGGTGCTGGTCCAGATCACTTAAAAGGCCATAACTCCGGAACGCTTTGACCGATCCGGGCCGATTCGAGCTATAATCCAAAAAATCAGCCAATGGGAAGTGCCATAAAAGTGGGTGAACTTATTTTGCGCACAGACATACATACATACACACATACATACACACATATAGATATCATCTTAATTCGTCGAACTGAGTTGATTGGTATATGTGACTTGACCCTCCGAGCCTTCTATCTAAAATCCTTTAAGTACACTTTGATGTACGAGAAAGGCAAAGCATAAGAGAACTGTAGAAAACCAGAATTTTATTTCGACAGGGAAAAAAACCTCGCAGGAAAAATTTTGTAAGAAACTGCTAAGGAGCAATACCGGAAAGAAGTCAATGAGCAAACATGGATAGAGTTTTGAAATCTCAGTTCAGTACTACCACCTACACCATCAGCAAAACGAACAGACATTGAACTTCAGTTTCAAAACTGACTTCTAAATGTTGTTTTTTTGGTCAGATCAATTTCTTGCAATTGACACGAAAGAACTCCGCAAAACTTCTAGAAATACCTATACCTTAACGATTTTTATTTTATTTCCGAAGACGTTTTGAAAAAAGTTCTTGCAAGAATTCAGTGGTTTTGTGGAATTAATAATACATCTTGTGAATTTACTCTTAAAATTTATTCTTGATATTTGAAAAAATCTTTGAATAGTTTCGAATTTGGGCTAATTTATGAATTATAGTGTTTCTTACACAGACACCCTGTTTAAGCACATTAACAAAATGTGCTTATTTGCCCTGCTGGGCTAGTATTAATACATTTGGACTTCGGTAACATTATGTTTTACATTACGCCACTTGACTAACTACAACTCAAGAAAACATCGTGTGTAGAACTATCTACGAGCACAAAATTACCATCGATGCTAAACCAACAAACACGTCACGCAACATCTCGCATATGTAAATGGTCTGCTGGCCTGTCATGCATCTGCTTCAACAAACCCGCATCTGTCAACACTTGAGGTGAGACAATGTCTCCTCAACAACTTTTGCGCCTCAAGATTGGGTAGCTCCAACTAAGAAGTATATAGTACAACATCCCCGGCATCTAATCGGTTGTTCAATGTCCATCCACTCATCCATATTCATTCCCGTCTCCGTCGTCAGTCTGCTTGCTTCGCTTGTGCGCATGCAAGCGCAATCAGAAGCTAATAGATGCGAACCCCTTTTGCCAAACCATCAATCCTCCAAGTTTTGAAAGACTTCGGGACGTTGCTGACGGACGACGAAGATCGTGACGACATCCCACAGGGAAGGGACACGGGAAATCTTGTGGTAATCCATCCTACTACACACTTCGGTGGTGGTGTTATTTTACAGATGACAGTTTCTCACTCGGAGTACCCACTTACTGTTTAGGTGCGTTTCTTCATCGTACCTTATGTATTTACCTAATATGATACACTCGACGACGACGAAGACGACAACCGTTGCTTGCCAGTATTCATCCATAATCTGCTGAGCATGGTTTCCCAAACTGTGGGTCGCGACCCCCCAGGGGGGTCGCCGGCCTTCTTTTAGGGGGTCGCGAGGGACAATAAAATATTTTACTGTAACAGACAACAAATGAGGGAATTTCTATGGGGGGTCGCGAAAACTACGTCTGCTGGTAAAAGGGGGTCGCGCGACCTGAAAGTTTGGGAACCTATGCTGCTGAGAATTGGGTTGAGGGCGTAAGAGGCCACATTTAACGAGAGGCATGCTTCGTTGTCGTTCTGCTACTTCGTCACTGATGCGATTTCACTCTTCCTCAGTACCGTCGAATGGGGTTTCTTAAGAAAATTAAGATGTTCTCATATATAAAGTCGTTAGGAATATCTTCAGTAAAAATATGAATAACATGGAACGAACACACCAATTTTGTACACGCTTTGAGGACACGGCGATTGCAAACACATATATATATATATACATTTTTACTATGCTCAAGTGCTCAAAACCCCCACACTCAACGGTTGCTCCGTTTCAAACCAGCAGCAGAGCCGGACTTCGTGTGGTTTGTGACACAAATTGTTCGTTTGGTTTACAGTCAGTCGCCTGCCTTTAAAATAGTCCCATCAATCAGCTTAGAAGAGCAGTTGTTGGTCTCTGGTTAGCCCGACTGCTTGCCTGCATCGCCGTCGTCCCCCTGAGCCCGAGAGAAGCTTGTGAAAGATATTTACGCTCCACACACTGTGTATTTATCTAAGTTATTTACATTCTCTGGTTTTAACAAAATAATCATAAAGATGTGTCAATATTTGCACACTCGGCGCAAAGGCAGCTCATCGTTGTCGTCGTCGTCTCACAGTTATTTGCCAGCCCCGCTCGCTCGTCCGTCCCAGAGGAGAGTCTCTACTTTAGAAATACCTAGTTACCGTTGTGTCTCATTCAGTTTGCTCAAGCCGTGTATCGTTGTCGTCGTCGTCATCTAGTGCTTGACATCCAGCAAATTGCAAGTGAATGTGACTGACTGGTGGCTGTTAGGTTGTGTATACCAACGAGCAAAGATACAGGCCAGAGAGATACACTTGTTGAAACATCTATGTCGACACCCCCAGCTCCGTGGTTCGTCCGCCTCACGGTACGAGCACAGTCAATGAGGAATACATTTAGTCTAATTAGAACACTTGTAGCCTGGGCTCTGCCCGGATCTTCCTAATCGGCTCGGGAAACTTTTGCTCCGGTTGAGTGGCAGTTTGATTTTCGATGCACCTGCTTTCCATGGTGAAGTGGTCGCCTCTTGGGTGAGTCCAACCGATCTTTGGTTTAACTTTTCTCAGTTTTAGTTTAACAAATCTTCCTTTTCTTGCTCGTTTTTCGTTATTCTTATTCGTCTCTTACTCGTCCTTTTCGTTTGCTAGTCACTTTACTTGTCTTGTAGTCTTACTATTTTTCTTATTCGTCTTACTTGTCTTAGATGTCCAACATAAATTATTCCACATGATACTTGTTTTACTCGTCTAACCGATCCTCTTATCCGTTTTAAACGTTTTATTCGTCTTGGTTAACGTCTTTCTTATCGCCTTTCTCGTTTTACAAGTTGAGTCTCGTTATCATATTTGTTTTACTCGTCTTACTTTTGTCGTTTCAGTTGTCGTCTCACTCTTTTTTTTTGTAGAAAAACTACTTCTGATATTTTTGTTATAGTAGATAGTAGAAAAATACCCAGTCAATTATTACTTATACTTGCCATTGAATTTGATTAGGCACTAAATTCCATTTTCTATGAGAAAAAAGAACATTTATTGAACACACTCACTCTAATTCTCGCTTATTGTTGCCCGGTTCACTCCGGTAGTTGAAACTTTAAATTATCCGTTACAAATAGATTTCCAATTTCAAGTTTCATGATAATTTCAGGTAGGTTTCGGGGGGATTTGGCTCCCGAAGGGGTCTTCAGAGCATCTAAGGGAATGTCAGGGATGTTTCAGAGGAGAGTCAGCGTTCCGGAGGGGTTTTCAGGTGATTAATGAAGAATTTAGAGAGCTTTCAAGGTAGTTTAACGATTTTGCGGAGGGGTTCCAAAGCGTTTCAGATTTTTACGTGATATCTGGAATATATCCCCTGGAATGCCCTTGAAATCCGCTGGAACACCATTGGAACACCCGTGGAAGTTCTCTGGGAACCCTTACACCTCCTGGAACGTTCATGAAGTTCCTGGAATGCTTGAAATCAATTGAAAACCATTGGAACTCTCCTGAAACCACGTGAAACCCACTAAAACGTTTCTGAAACCTCATGGATCACCCTGAAATCCCTTGTCTCCCCCCCCCCCAAACTCTCTGAAACACCTGGAACACCCTAAAACGTCCCTGAAACCCCATGGAACGCCCCTAAAACCTTCTTGTACGCTTCAGAGAACCCCTAAAATCTTCTGGAATACCCCTGAATTGTCCTGGAACGCCCCCCAAACCCATTTAAATCCCCTGGAACGCTCCTGAAACCCCTTGAAACCCGCCAGAACACTCTGGAACGTCCATGAACCACATGGAACGCTCTTGAAACCACCATAAACCCGCAAGAACGACCCTGAAACCCCAAAGACCGCCCCTACAGCCCTCTGAAACTCTCTGAAACACCCTGGGATGCCTTTGAAACCTTCGTGAAGCCCCATAGAACACCTCTGGAACGCCTTTGAACCTCGAGTGATCGTGCTGTCGTATTTTGTACAACCCGTTGAAAAAATCTCGCTTTTGTACTCAGCATTAGGGTGGTTATAGCGGTGGTAGTGAACTGCGCGACTTACAGAAGGTTAAAAGCTCAAGGTAGAACCTCATAGAAGTTCCACGAAGCCCCATGAAATGCTCCTGAAATCTCTGAACACTTCTGAAACGCCCCTACCCAAGTAACAATGATAGCTGAATAACATCATATTTAGCTGACATTTTTAAAATAAAACCTCAGAGCGGTTTATTCATCCATCGTACAGCAATATCGTTTGTTACGTAGAACCCTCTGAAACACTCATGAAACCCTCTGGAATCCCCTGCAATGTCCCTTAAATACCCTGGGAACACTCCTGGAATGCCTTTAAAACCCTATGGAACGCCCATGAAATTCCATGGAACGCCTCTCATACCCCTTGGATACTCCTGAAACCCCCTGGAATACCTCTGGAACCCATTGGAACATCCTGAAATACTCCTGAATCTACCCTGAAACCGTGTTACTTTCTTAAACCCCCTAAAATCGCAAGGAGCGGTCATGTAACACCATGACTCATCTATGAAACCAATGATACATATTGCCCTTTACTGGCATGTTACCAGTTTTGCTGGTAGTACTGAAACAAACTGGAAACTAACTGCTTGGTGGCTAGGTATGCGGAGTGCGAGAGTAAGTCTCGACTTCATAAATACAATTTGCTCTCACTTGTAGTTATTGGACCAAGTATAGATGACAGTTCTCTTAGGTATGCTAGATCCTTCTTTGCATCAGTAGTGGTAAATAGTTTTGTACTGAGTTCAAATGGGATTACATAACTATTTTTATGCATGGGTGGGGAAAAAATTGCGATCTAGCATACCTTAGAAGCTGTCATCTATACTTGGGTTATTAAGCACAAACGCGACCACATAACCTAATTTACGTGAGCGATTGCAATTGGCAGCTGCCCTTACACTTTTGTACAGCGCCTAAATGTATTCTCTTATTCTGCTATATCGAACTGGTTGCTTTACACGCTGCTTTCACTTTCTAGCCTATCATAGAATGATAAGCACGAGGATGTTGTGTGGCTTTTTCAGTTCGCTTAGGGGTCCATTATGAGTTGGAGTTCGCCGATGTCCAAGTATCCAGGGTCCGTTTGAGCCATGGGCTTAGAAGAGGGTCAGTGTCAGCTGCTCTCAGGGGAGATGAGCAACTGATGAAAGTGTCGGGGCTGGGATCGAACCCATGACCAACTGCTTATGATGCAAACATGTGACCACTTGCGTCACGGGCCCCGGCTAGGCGAGTGTTTTGTGGATTGGCATCTAAGCCGAAAGAGAGATGGGTTTGTGAAAAACGAGTGTTCACGGTGTGGCTTCTCAGGGAGCATCCATTAAGTACGTCACGCTAATATCGGGAATTTTCGACCCCCCTCCCCCCTTCGTACAGGTTTTTCCTATACTTAATACATTCATTGTCACACTTCCACAAACCCCCGTTCCTCCTAGGACCGTGACGTACTTAATGGATGGCCCCTTAGTCAGTTTGGCTTTCTATTCCGCAGAATCGTTACTTGTTCTGTGGCTTAGCGAAAACGGAATTGTGGGTTCGAATCCCACCAAAACAAGATTTTTTTTTTACAAATTTCATCTCTCAATTTGCCAATTAGCAACATTTCGTGCGTTTTGCCCAAGCAAAGTCTAACAACAAAATTATAGCAATTATAGTTTTGATGTTTTTTCAAAACTTCTAGTCAACATTGTAGAATAACTCTTAGAGTATACCATTAGTGCAATTATCTTATAGCATTGAAGTTTTCATATCAATCGAAAAACTGCAATATATAACGATATTTCCATTTTTTTTCGTACTGATAGCAAAAACAGTTATCAATTTGCCATCACTGATAGCAGGAATTGTTATCAACTTGCTGTTACGGGAACAATTTTCTGCTCTCATTTTTGATGTTTTAACCGTTAAGACCAAAACGGCAACAACCCGAGTTATCATAATTTGCAATATCACAACATCAAAATTTGTTTTCAATTTGCTGTCAGACTTTGCTCGGGTAATTACAAGTTTTTCCTAATACCAGCTAATTGGTACAAGCCTGTAAAGGGCAACACAGACATGTGATCACAGGAGGACTGCCTTAAAAATTTTGTACGGAAATATTGAGCTTCTCGGAAATTTTTAGCATTTCGACAAGTTTCTCTTCGACCTCTAGGTTGCGCGCCAGGGTATAATGTGTGTTGGGCACTTGATTAACTCAAATCCATACACCAGCGCACAATTTGCGCGCCGATTGCCTATGCGCCAAGTTTTTCACTAGCCAAATCACTATTAATCAGTGGTTTAATGAAGTAAAAGCGTTGTTACCGTCAATAATATCTTTGTTGTACATTATTTCCAGACATAAAGACGTTCAATGTTTTAGACAAAAAATGGAGCCGAACCCTAAGAGAGATAGAGCTCTTGGCGCGAACCATTTTGACACTTGTTTATTTACATTTTGTATGGCGCACAGCCCGGCGCATGGGCTGTCGGCGCACCAGTTGTTGGCCGGTATGCGGATTTCAGAAAAGATTCGCAATATCTAAAAGAATTCTTATAGAAAACTTCGGAATATTTTCTGGAGAAACTCTCGGAGGAATTCCTAGAAGAACGTCCGCTGAAATTCCAGGAGAAATCGCTTAGAGCAAGAGTTTATGGATAAATCTCCCCACGTATTCCTGAAGTATTTCCAATAAAAATGTTTGCAGGAGTTTCAAGTGGAATTATTGAGAAATCTCTGGGGGGAGTTGAAACCCTGGATATATCCTTGATTTTTGAGTAATTAATACGAAAATATTTCGCTCACGAATGTTTTTTAAATGTGTAATAATTATTAATAGAATTTTTTACTCAACAAACAATGAGGTACACCAAGGCAAGATGGAAAGCAAAGTTTTGAAAAAGATTTCAAAGCAATTTTGGAAAATGTCTTTCTGCAAAAGTTTGTTGAATTCCAGCACTATATGTTATGACATTCAAATGGTTTATCAGGGTCAGATGACATCACGTTAAACTGCTGTTTCATCTTACCTCATACGTTGCAACTTGCCGCGGTGCACCTTATAAAAATCCCGCGATCTGCTATAGACTGTTTCAGAAATTATAAATACACTTTGTTGGTTGTATAAAATGAATTCAGACAACAGCATATTGTGCTCTACATTTTTGTGCTTCCTTTCAGTTGCCAAGGCATTTTGAAAAATAATCGACTTATCTAACAATTTACTTCATGCTCCAAGTTTGACATTCACAAACGCGAAGCGAGACAAGACACAACACTTATCGTTCTTACAGTCGGACATTGTCCGATGGGCAACATCGTGCCCGAAACCGGTCGTCAGAAAAGGTATTTTTTTCAAATCCTTGACGATTGTAAGAACGATAATTGTTGTGTCTTGTCTCGCGTCGCGTCTTGTGAATGTCAGTTTATTCTAACGTTAGCATAAAATTTGGGTCGATTTTACTCAAACCTGAGTATATCGAATAAACTCGTTACCCAAAATTAGGTTGTTTTCCCTCTCTGGCTCACCGATGTTGTCAAAAACAAACAGAGATGCATCTACCTAAAGGGGATCCTTGACCGCAATAAGCCAATTTTTGGTAAATGTCGGTTTACTCAAAATTGAGTTGAATGAGGGGGGTCTCCAGTTAGCCTAACGGTTAAGGCTATGGATCGCCAATCCGGAGACGGCGGGTTCAATTCCCGTTGCGGTCGGGAAAATTTATTCGACTCTCTGGGCATAGTGTATCATTGTACTTGCCTCACAATGTACAAATTCATGCAATGGCAGGCAACGGAAGCCTTTCAATTAATAACTGTGGAAATACTCAAAGCTGAAGCGAGGCAGGTCAAGTCCCCGTGAGGACGTAAAGCCAGAAAGAAGAAGAAGAAGAGGGGGGTCTTAGGTTGAATTTACCTACTCTTGAGTATATTTTTAGCTGGGGGTTCAGGCAATCTACCTAGCGTGAGTTTAATCGATTTACTCAAATTTTGGCTTATTGGGCCGAACTATGGAATTGCGTCAAAAGAACTCAATTTTGGGTACACACTTAAATTAAATCGCCGTCCTCAGCAAACGGATTGCCGAGAATCCAACAGCCGAGAATCCGGTGATAATTTTCACTGAATCTTGGTAAAAGTTTTACCGAGATGTCGTTAAAACTTTGCTGAGATCTCGGTAATCCAACTTTTCACCGAGTTCTCGGCAAGGTTCACCGAGACTAGGTAATGGTTTACCGAGATCTCGGTAAAATTTTTACCGAGAATTAGTAAATATTTTACCGAGATATCAGCTGTTGGATTCTCGGTAAACCGTTTACCGACATCTATTTCTGAATTTAAGTGTGTAGTTTGGCGGTTCGTGTAGGTCCATCAGTCATCCTGTAATAGTGTTTTGTATGGCATTTCCTCTTTTAGTTGACAGTCATTGCTGCTGTTTTCGTAGCTTGACTTTGTCTAGGAAAACTAATTCTAATCGGGTATCCCGATTCGGGTTATATTACTAGTTTGTATCCGCTACAAGGAATGGTCTGAAAGTTGGCAATCAAAGTGGGATTGCATTGCATGGGCATCTATTTTTTTTTGTCTGTATTAACGAGATTTTAAGCCCTAGGCTAGTTCATCTCGGGACCAACGCTTTACTTCCCTTCCGAAGGAAGAACTCACATTTTGCGAGTTTTCAAGTGTTCTAGCCATCACACCAGGTCCGCTCCCGGCATCTTTTTTGCCAGAACCCTATAAATGTGCATTGAAGTTAGAGGAATATAAAAGGTAAAATTAAACATGCAACACAGAGAACGCACGAATAATAAACTTATAACACACTAAACAATTATTTCTGTCTTATAATTGTAACAAATATTTATATCCGTAACATCGTTTCAGCCGATTCATATCTTTCCCTTTCTCTTTTTATTTTTCTGTCACTCTCCGCTTTGCAACTTTTTGAGACCGTTGTATATTTGGAAGTTGTTTTTTGCTGATCCTGCTGAAAATGGGATTCAATCCCTCGATCCTCTGGTTGAAGATAGTGCTGAATCGCGGTACAGGATAAGCTATATGTAAATGATCAGATATGGTGCGTTGATTTTTTGATCTTCTTAAAGCTTGAATACCACGCCGGCAGTTACTTCATTGTGCCGCGAACAACGGCTCGGACAAGTGCTGACAGACGACGAATCTATCACATGAGACACGATTCGGATGACATCCCGGGTAGACGAGAATATCTAAATCATATCTCGAATCGATCATTTTTTGCTGTCATAGCTCGATGTGATTTTGATGAGTTATTCAAAAATCGAATGAATATCGCACGAATAGCTCAAAGTGATATGACATCCGTTTGTGTTCTTGTCGAAATAGCTGAAAATTTCTACTTAAGAACAAGTTTAGATCTTCTGCACGAAATGGAACACATACACCCATAGAGAAGGCTCAATGTTAGTGAAATGCCATGTGCCCCTTTCTGAGCTGTGGAAACGAAGAGCTGCATGCTCTTATTCCCATGTTATTTGCAACAGCGAGACACAGTTGAGTGGTAAGCATCGCCGCCTGTGAATCCTAAGGTCGTAGGTTAGATGCTGGATGCTGATTTTTTTAATTTTCTTCTAGAAAAAAGTGACAAATCTTGTCTGCTATTGTTTTGATCTTGTGATATCTTAACGAGCTATTATTGAGTAGTTCACCATATTAGATTTTGGTATTACTTCTGATCTTTTATCTCTTACACCAAAACCTCCATTTAGGTAATGAGTCGGGACTGCCTAAATAGAATTTTTACCTAAATGGATTCATTACCTAAATGGATTCAGTTCATTACCTAAATGGAGTACAAGGTTTCAAAGAAGTTTAACTAGGGAGAGTGACTCGAATAGGAGATTTAAAGATGGTCATGCGGAGTTACAGAGAACTTACAAGGGAGTTTCTGTAGGGGAGGGGCTTCAGGGGCGTTTTCGGGGGTTTTGGAGGGTCTCAGGTGAGAATTGTCATGCAAATGACTAGCTGGGCACGGAACACAAAAAAAAACTTGAAAAATTCCGCCAGACTGAAAAATTGTTGAATGTCGGGTCAATGTCGGGTAAATTTTTATCGTATGTTGGACCACTGTTGGACCAACATCGAACAAATGTTGGGTCTATGTTGGGTTTGGAGGCCAAAATAAAAACAGGTGAATGATAGGTTAATGTCGGGTATGACGTCATCAATCTTAAGTACTCCAACTGTTCTGAATACAACCAAATTCTATTTAGGTAACGTTACCTAAATGGAGGGACCTAAATAGATTTTACCTAAATGGATCCTACCTAAATGGAGGTTTGAGTGTATATCACTCAATCCAATATCAGTTTTGCTCTTCAGTAATTCAATCAATAATTGCTGAATATGCTATTCATCAAATTTTTCCACCTACTCGGAATAGGTGCACTATATTATCACCTTACTTACCTTCAGGCTTGACAGAAACTCCCTCGCGAGAAAATAATGAAGCGATTTTGGCGATTTTCTGAGGAGGGAAAATAAAACTCAGAAATCACAACGCAAATCCTCAACAGCACCGAGCGCGAGCTTGCCGCGCAGCGAGGAGTTCGTCCAACACTCATAATTTCTTGTTGTGTTTCTCACGCCCACTCACACTCAAAAAGCTCTCGCGAGTTCCACTCCCATACAAAGAAAGACTCTCGAGGCGAAAATCGCACTCAAAAACCCGAAATAATCATCGGCTCTTTTTTCGTTCCCCTCTTCCTCGCTCAGTTTTTATTGCCTCTCTGTTTGGGGTTCGTTCGCTCCCTCGCGGCGAGGCAAAAGCATAACACCGCTCTAGAGCATATTGCAAAACTCTTTTGATTTCGAGGATGATTATCAAGCCTGCTTACCTTACCGATCAAGCTAAGGCCGGGGTGGCCTCTGCTGTACATAGTAGCCTCCTCCATTCCACTCGGTCCATGGCTGTTTGTCTCCAGTTCCGCACTCTGCGTAGGGTCCGCAGATCGTCCTCCACTTGGTCGATCCACCTAGCTCGCTGCGCTCCACGTCTTCTTGTACCGGTCGGATGACTCTCGAGAACCATTTTAGTCGGGTTGCTATCCGACATCCTGATGACGTGGCCCGTCCACCGTAGCCTCCCGATTTTCGCGGTATGGACGATGGTTGGTTATCCCAGCAGCTGATGCAGCTCGTGGTTCATTCGCCTTCTCCAAGTCCCGTCTTCCATCTCCGCCGTAGATGGTACGCAATACCTTCCGTTCGAAAACTCCGAGGGCGCGTTGGTCCTCTGCACGTAGGGTCCATGTTTCGTGCCCATAGAGGACGACCGGTCCAATCAGCGTTTTGTAGATGGTAAACTTCGTGTTACGGCGAACTTCATTCGATCGTAGAGTCCTGCGGAGTCCAAAGTAAGCACGATTTCCTGCCACAATGCGCCTCTGAATTTCTCTGCTGGTGTCGTTGTCGGCGGTCACCAGTGAGCCCAAGTACACGAATTCTTCAACCGCCTCGATTTCATTACCGTCGATATAAATTCAGGGTGGCGGGCGCGCTGATTCCTCCCTGGAGCCCTTTGCCATCATATACTTTGTCTTCGATACATTAATGACTAACCCGATTCGTCTGACTTCACTCTTTAGTCGGTCGGATGTACGTTTCCGCCATCGTCTCAAATTAACGAGCAATAATATCAATATCATCAGCGAAATCAAGCAGCTGAACGGATTCTGTGAAAATCGTTCCACTCGTGTTTATTCCCGCTCTCCTAATTACACCCTCAAAAGCAATGTTGAACAGCAAGCACGAAAGACCATCACCTTGCCGTAACCCTCTGCGAGATTCGAAGGGACTCGAGAGTGTCCCTGATACTCGAACTAAACAATCGTCGCCTTGATCAACCGTATCAGTTTATCCGGGAATCCGTATTTGTGCATAATCTGCCATACTGTTTTCGATCGATTGTATCATACACTGATTTGAAATCGATGAACAAGTGATGTGTGGGCACGTTGTATTCGCGGCATTTCTGCAACACCTGGCGGATGGCGAACATCTGGTCCGTTGTAGCACGTTCACCCATAAATCCAGCCTGATATTGCCCCACAAACTCTCTTGCAATCGGTGATAGTCGGCGGCATAAAATTTGAGAGAGTATCTTGTAGGCAGCGCTTAGTAGTGTGATCTCGCGGTAGTTCCCGCAATCCAACTTGTCGCCCTTTTTGTAGATGGGACACACGATACCTTCCATCCATTCCTCCGGTAATACTTCCTCCTCTCAAATCTTGGTAATGACCCAGTGTAGTGCTCTCCCCAGTGCTTCACCACCGTATTTTAGAAGCTCGCTTGGTAGTTGATCTGCTCCAGCGGCTTTGTTGTTTTTCAACCGGCCAACCTCCTCCTCAATCTCTTGGAGGTCAGGGGCCGGAAGTCTTTCGTTCTGTGCACATACTCCTAGATCTGTTACCACGCCACCTTCGGTACTTGCAACGTCGCCATTGAGGTGCTCATCGTAATGCTGTGGCACAAAGCCTCTGCGCGAGCGGTTCAGCTTCTCGTAGAACTTTTGTGTGTCCTTAGCGCGGTACAGCTCTTCCATCGCTTCGCGATCTCGTTCTTCCTGCTGGCGCTTCTTCATCCGGAAGACTGAGTTCTGCCTGTTCCGCGCCTGTCTGTAACGTGCCTCATTCGCTCTCGTACGGTGTTGCAGCATTCTCGCCCATGCTGCATTCTTCTCGTTTTTCAACTGTTCACATTCGCCGTCGTACCAGTAGTTTCTGTGATTCGGAGTCGCGAAGCCATGTGCTGTAGCCGAGGTAGTACCTATGGCGGATCGGATGTCCCTCCAGCCATCTTCAAGTGTAGCTGCGCCAAGCTGCTCTTCCGTTGGTAGGGCCACTGCTAACTGCTGCGCGTAGTCTTGAGCCACTTCTACGTTACGCAGCTGCTCGATGTTGAGCCGCAGCGTTCGACTTCGACGCGTGGTGATAACTGTCGAAAGTTTTGAGCGCATGCATACAGCGACTAAGTAGTGATCCGAATCTATATTCGCACTGCGGTATGTGTGGACATTGGTTATATCCGAGAGGAATTTACCGTCGATTAGAACGTGGTCGATTTGATTTTCTGTTTGATAGTCGGGTGATATCCAGGTGGCTTTGTGGATATCTTTGCGGGGGAAGAAGGTGCTTCGGACTACCATACCACGGGAGTCTGCAAAGTTTACGCATCGCTGGCCGTTATCATTCGATACGGCGTGCAGGCTGTTTCGCCCGATTACCGGTCTGTACATTTCCTCCCTTCCTACCTGCGCGTTCATGTCGCCGACAACGATTTTCACGTCACGCGGCGAGCAACCATCGTATGTTTGCTCTAACTGCGCGTAGAACGCTTCTTTCTCGTCATCAGGTCTCTTTTCGTGCGGGCAGTGAACGTTGATGATGCTGTAGTTGAAGAAACGGCCCTTAACTCTTAACATGCACATCCTTGCGTTGATCGGCTGCCACCCGATCACACGTTGTCGCATCTTGCCCAACACTATAAATCCTGTTCCCAGTTCATTAGTGGTGCCACAGCTTTGGTAGAAGGTAGCCGCTCGATGCCCGCTTTTCCACACTTTCTGTCCAGTCCAACAAAGTTCCTGCAACGCAACGATGTCGAAGTTGCGGGGATGTAGTTCGTCGTAGATTATCCTGTCACATCCTGCGAAACCTAGTGACTTGCAATTCCATGTTCCAAGTTTCCAATCGTAGTCCTTATTCCGTCGCGTGGGTCATTGCCGATTGTATCGAGTCGTATTTTCTCCTATGTTATTCTCAATGGGGATTTTTACGGGTGGCTTTATTGGGCCTACGCCAACAATCCTGTCTCGCCGGAGGGCCATCGTGCCAGTTCTGTTTGACGTCCCAACCAACACTAGGACGGCCACGCTGATGGGGCTACCACCTTAGATCTAGCTGGGCGTGGTGCAGCGTTTCTTATTCAGCCGCCAGAACAGACGCTGTTTGAGCCGCACCTCCTTGGTGAACAAACGCTCGAATCGTGAGGAGGTACGAAGTCAGAAGAAGGCTGAAGTCAGAAGGACAACAGTGCCCAGGCTGCACTACCAGCTATGCACATAACTCTTAGCTGGCGGTCTTTGTCATCGCTTGCCCCTTGGAAGCATGAGGTAGGAACTTGTGAGGACCAGAGCTATGTTGGACGCTCTCCTTATCGACTCACCGTTTTGTAGCCCATCATTATATTATCATGCATTTTATCACCTAGAAGGTAGCCAAAGTCGAAAGGATAGAGAAGGCAGAGCATGTGGTAAAATGCCGGTAAACAACTCTACAAAGATTACGTTCGCTAGAGTTTGGATGGTAAGCACATCAGCCTTTCCAATTTCGGATTGAAGCAACTTCGAACCCTGTTTTCTGGTGTACTATTGTTGACTCAGTCTAATCGTTGTAAAGATGTTTGACTCAGTAAATGAATGACTGAATGTGCTCAAATTGTCAGTTCAAACAACTGCACAAGAAATACGAGAATCATTAACTTCCGTGCTAGGACAAGGCGTGGGTGAACTTAATTAATCTTCTAATGTTAAGCTTCGTTCTGCTAACATGCACCAAACTGAATGAGCGCACTCCGAACGCGCCAGAACTGTTGCGATGGGTGGATAATTGTGGTGCAGAAAAGCAGCGGAACCACGAAAGAAAATGATGATTGCACAAACGCAGAGCAGCGAAGAAAAATAAGCAGCGCATTTTCCACCCACGAAATGACGAACGAAGTGAGTTGAAAGCGTGGTTCGTTCTTCTACCTTTTTCGTTTTGGTTCCGCGCCTCGCAGCGACGATAGAGGATGTTTCGTCTTGCTTTCTGAAATGTTGCCCAGTTGGTTATGGTTGTTGTTTCAATTTTCCACTTGATGAAATTTTGCTCCGCTTTGTTCTGGTGATCTTTTGTTTTTTTTTTTTTCTTTTTTCATGTTTTGGGTGCTACTTACGGGGAGCTGATTTGCAGTTTGTTGCGCTTCGGATTGTGGTTTCGGATTGTCGAGTTTGTATTTACCACTTAAGCAGTAATGAGCAAAAAATTTATAAAGCACTGTACGTAACTGGGAAATACTTCGAATACAATAACAAACTTCCAAGGAATATATGAATTTTGCTCATATTTTTACATTCAGCAAAAAAAAACAATACATATCAAAAACAAATATTTTCTCCGCGAATAAACTTTCTCTGGATTTTGAGCAGTAATTTTCAAATGAACTTCGTATAATAAGATGAAAACCGTTAGCCTGTGTTAGTAAGTTAAAGTGTCGTAACTTGTACTATGCCCAATCTGAACGGACTGCCAGTGGCCAACTAGAGTAGGTAATCAAGTGTCGCTCGTGTTATCAGTCAATTTTGAAGCCCCTTGATTATAAATAATTCTGATTTCTGTATCTGATTTGCTAGACACAGATAAGGCACTTGGAGCAAGCATGTGATATCGAGCGAGCACAACAGACCGCCGGCGGTGGCCGGTTGTAGGCAGTTATGCATCAATAAGAACTCCAAGATGCTTGCCAGACACGGAATCATTTTCCGCTCGGCCAGTGGCCGCCCAGCCGGCAGGCAATCAGTGATTATGATTCCAACGAGGCTGTAGCACCACACTCAGTACTCACTGAATGCATCGTACAAATTCTTACTAAATGTAGTCAATATTTCATGCTCACACCTTCTTCGACGAGGCACGCCAATCAGTTAGTCATCATCGTCTCACCGTCTGCAACCAGCTAACCTGCGGTGGGCAGCACAATTTCCACGGTTCGGGTGGGTGGAACGAAGAAAGTCGCCACCACCGGAGGGAGGCATAAATTGAAGCGTGGAATACGGCGGCGATGCGGTGTAATCCCATGCTTGCAACTAAGTTGCACACGTGAAAAAGTTTGCTGACCGTTAAGAGACCGCGTTGATTAGTGCGGTTGGCAACGGTAGCCGCGCCGAGCTGGGGAAGGCAATTAAAGTGGTAATTAGTTTCCTCTGATGTGGGTTTTTGTCGAACGTGAGAAAATTGTTGCTTTTCTTGGCACTCTGCCGAAGGGGTGTGTTTGTTCGAAAATATTTCTGTCAAATTATCAATCGGAGGGTTACTTTTTGAAAACTGTGAACGGTTGTGGTAAGTACGCTAAAAAATATATCGATCCATTGTACGAAATCGTTCGTTCAACTTAGGAGCTGTCCATGTATCACGTAAGGAGGATTTTCACAATTTTGCGTTGCCTGTTCCTGTTGCCCTTGTAAGATTTCCTGTATGAGAACGGAAGCCCCTTACAAATATTTTTTTTTGTACCATACGTTGTTATTTGCAATAAACGAGTTTCGTAAAAATATCATCATTGGCAAGAACATTTTTTTTGTTCATTCTTCGTCAAAAAGCGAAAAAATGTTCGAAAAAATGAGGGGCAAATTGAATATGATGGTTAAATCACGTGACTATCACTCAAAGGAACTGGGATCGAAGCCCTCTCCACAGAAATACAAGTAATATGACAATCAAGATACTTCTGCAAATCTGAGCGTCTGTTCTCAAGGAGAGTGGTTCACAACAGCGTCTGCTTCCTATATTAGGGGGCGGCTGATCAACGTCCGAGTGCCAGGGAAGGACTCTAAGCTCAACTGTGCACTATGGTCCTCCGGAAAGTAGGGGGTTGGTATCAGGCCCTACGAGCCAGCCGTAAAAAACATTGTAACGGAAAATCAGCAACAGAATAATACGAACCGAGACCAACGGCAACGACCCCAGCGAACAAAAAGGACTTGCGATTGGAAACTCGGTACGTGGAACTGCCGATCTCTCAACTTCATTGGGAGCACTCGCATACTCGCCGATCTACTGAAAGACCGCGGGTTCGGCATCGTAGCGCTGCAGGAGGTGTGTTGGACAGGATCTATGGTGCGG
Source organism: Aedes albopictus (assembly GCF_035046485.1). Lineage (NCBI taxonomy): Eukaryota > Metazoa > Arthropoda > Insecta > Diptera > Culicidae > Aedes > Aedes albopictus. The sequence continues at coordinate 62,815,776 of NC_085138.1, read as the reverse complement.
ACGTTTAGAGGTAATCATACCATCTACCAAAGCTGCGGCAACACACGCGAGCTGGAAACAGCTTTCATCGTGATGGGTGATATGCAGAGGTGCGTGATCGGTTGGTGGCCGATTGACGAAATAATGTGCAGGTTGAGGATCAATAGCCGATTCTTCAGCTTTAGCATAATAAACGTGCACAGCCCACATTCCGGAAGCACTGATGATGATAAAGACGCATTTCACACGCAGCTCGAACGCGAGTACGTCCGCTGCCCAAACCACGACGTCAAGATCATCATAGGAGACCTAAACGGTCAGGTAGGCCAGGAGCAGGAATTCAGACCGACGATTGGAAGGTTCAGCGCCCACCAGCTTCCCTTATCGTTACACCTGGAGATCACCACAGCAAACGGAATCGCAAATCGACCACGTTCTGATTGACGGACGGCACTTCCCCGACATTATCGACGTCAGGACCTATCGTGGCGCCAACATCGACTCCGACCACTATCTGGTGATGGTCAAACTGCGCCCAAAACTTTCCGTCGTCAATAATGTACAGTACTGGCGACCGCCACGGTACAACCTTGCGCGACTGAAAACCGGATGTCGTCTTAGCATACGCGCAGAATCTCGAGGCAGCGTTGCCAGACGGTGGCGAGCTCGATGTGGCCCCTCCATAGGACTGCTGGAGAACAGTAAAAGCAGCCATCAACGACGCAGCCGAGAGCACCATCGGGTACGTGAAAAGGAGTCGACGAAACGAATGATTCGACGAGAAGTGTAGAGCGCTTTTGGAGAAGAAGAACATAGTGTGGATGGTAATGCTTCAGCAAGGCACGCGGCAGAACGCGGAATGATATAAACAGAAGCGGAAACAGCACACCCGCCTTTTTCGGGTGGATAGCGCCGCCAGGAAGAAGCGGAGTGCGAGGAAATGGAACTGTTGTGCCGTTCCCAAGAAATACGAAAGTTCTACCAGAAGCTCAACGCATCCTGCAACGGCTTTGAGCCGCGAGCCTAAATGTGCAGGGAAAAGAACGGAGACCACTTGACAGACGGACGTGATGTGAACGAAAGGAGGAAGCAGCACTTCGATCAGCACCTGCATGGCGTGAAGAACGTAGGTACGGGAGACCACGGCAACGGAGGAAACGGAGATGAACCAACTCCTACGCTGAGGGAAGTTTAGGATGCCATTTACCAGCTGCCCCATTCACAAGAAAGGCGACCATTTGGAATGTGAGAATTTCAGAGCGATCACTATTTTGAATCCTGCCCCCAAATTGCTATCCAAGGTCATCTTCCGTCGTCTGTCACCTAAAATAAATAAGTTCGTGAGAAGTTATCAAGCCGGCTCCATCGACGGCCGGTCGACAAAAGACCAGATCTTCAACGTACGACAAATCCTCCAGAAATGCCGTGAATACCAGGTCCCAACGCATCACCTCTTCATCAGCTTCAAAGTGGCATACGGCAGTATCAACCACGCAGAGCTATGGAGAATCATAGACGAAAATGGCTTTAGAAGGCACGAAATGTTGCTAATTGGCAAATTGAGAGATGAAATTTGTGAAAAAAATCGCGTTCTGGTGGGATTCGAACCCACGACTCCGTATTCGCTAGACCGGCGCTTTAACCAACTAAGCTACAGAACAGGTAATGGTTCTGCGGAATAGAAAGCCAAACTGACTCCGAAGCCGCACCTTGAACACTCCTATTTCACAAACTCATCTCTCTTTTCGGCTTAGATGCCAATCCACAACACACTCCTATTTGTGCCCACTAACTACAAGTGCGAGGGAATTATTTATATGAAGCCGAGACTTACTCTCGCACTCCGCATACCTAGCTACCAGAGGCAGTTTGTTTTCCTGGTGTCTTAGTAGTATGCGTCGAGAGCTCGGCACGGTCGGACGCTCGGACGACCGAACTGCGCCAAGTGACGCAAGCAAGAGTACAATGATACATATTGCCCATTTTACTGGCATTTTACCAGATTAGCTGATATGTCTGAAACATACTGGAGTGTGTTGTGGATTGGCATCTAAGCCGAAAAGAGAGATGAGTTTGTGAAATAGGAGTGTTCAAGGTGCGGCTTCGGAGTCAGTTTGGCTTTCTATTACGCAGAACCATTACCTGTTCTGTGGCTTAGTTGGTTAAAGCGCCGGTCTAGCGAATACGGAGTCGTGGGTTCGAATCTCACCAGAACGCGATTTTTTTTCACAAATTTCATCTCTCAATTTGCCAATTAGCAACATTTCGTGCCTTCTAATTACAAGTTTTTTCCAGTATGTTTCAGACATACCAGCTAATCTGGTAAAATGCCAGTAAAATGGGCAATATGTATCATTGAAAATGGCTTTCCTGGGAAGCTGACTAGACTGATTAAAGCAACGCAACGATGGACGGTGTGCAAAACTGTGTAAGGGCTTAGGGCTTATCCAGTTCATTCGAATCTCGCCAGGTACTGCGACAAGGTGACGGACTCTCACGCCTACTCTTCAATATCGCTATGGAAGGTGAAATGCGACGAACCGGGCTGAACAGCCGGGGTACGATTTTCACAAAATCCGGTCAATTTGTTTGCATTGCGTACGATGTGGACATTATCGCCAAAATATTTGGAACGGTGGCAGAACTGTGCGCCCGCCTTAATGCGTCTAAAACAAAGTACATGCTGGCAGGTGGAACCGAACACGACCGGGTCCGTCTAGGAAGTCATGTGACGATAGACGGGGATACCTTCGAGGTGGTGGAGGAATTCGCTACCTCGGAACCTTACTGACGGCTGACAACAATGCTAGCCGTGAAATACGACGACGCATCACCAGTGGAAGTCGTGCCTACTATGGGCTCCGCAAGAAGCTGCGGTCTAAAAAGATTCACCCACGTACCAAATGCACCAAACGCCAATAAGACCGATGGTCCTCTACGGGCACGGGGTATGGGCCATGCTCGAGGAGGACCTGTAAGTAGTCGAGGTTTTCGACTGAAATGTGCAAAGAATGATTTTTAGCGGTATGCAGGATAAAAGTGTATGGCGGAGAATGATTAACAACGAGCTTGCAGCTGTCTACGGTGAACCCAGCATCTAAGAGGTGGCATAAACCAGAAGCATACGAGAAGCAGGGTATGTTACAAGAATGCCGGACAACAACCCTTCATACAGTTGCACCTGTTGGCACATATATATTTCTTGATAAAAGCAGATGGTTAGAGTGATCGTGGTTGCTGACGTTTTATAAAGTTGTTTTTATTTATTTTTTTTTTTCAGAAATTCCATGTGTAGCTACCGAACCGATTTGTACACATTCAAAAATGAAATGGTGTATTCTGTAAAAACTGCCACAATTGAATATGTTGGTGCATTCATACTCACTAGAGACTAGTCGAGTAACAACTCGATCAGCCTATTTCCCGAATCTTCAACATAAACTTGTTAAAAAAAATTAACCGTCTCGGCTATATGGCCCAAATAAGCACATATCGAAACTGTCAATAAATCCACCAGGCACCTTGAAACCCGTAATCGAATTTCGTATTTGCTGATACGGACCTTATCTACCAAATTGATCACATTTTATATCCCCCGCAATAAATTTACAAAATAACCGCTTTCCGTATCGCTGTAATATTCGCCACCTCGCGATATCCGATTACCACCGAGATTCGGAGAATCGCTCCAACAATCCGCAATCTACACGTTAGCCGCAAACCACCGCCGTGAGCCGGTCGTCGTCAGTGGTGTCGCTTGACTGCCCCGAGTTGATTATTCATCGCTCACATCATCATTAGCGCGGAGCCACACTCTCCGAGACAACGGCTTTCCGTTTTATCGCGACCCGCTCACTCATCCGTACCGGATCACAGAGTGAAACACATTCCAAGCGTCGTCGCCACCTCGCCTCTGACTGCTGTTTCTGCTGCCGCTGTGAAATACCATGTGTGTAGTATGCAAATTACTTAATTGTCAGCCTTGCTTGCTCTCGGTCGGTAGTTAAGTGCCGTTGTCGTCATTGTCGTTCCCGAGTTCGTGTAGTAGGTATGTCGCTCTCTACATGTATTGCGATCTAAATTAATTTATCTGAAATTTACGACAAGTGACGCTGGGTGGTCGCATGACCGCGCGTCTGTCTTTTACTCTTTAGATATTATGTAGCATGTCTGCTGAAGAATTTTGGTGTCTGGTAGCTCAACGAACATCATAATGATGAAATTCTATATTACTTTAAGTAATGATAGCAAAAAAGAGAAATCTTACACATTTAAGCTAATGGCAAAGCCGTAGCTTCGCGTGGATTCATTTGAAGATATGAGTTAATAGAATAGTATCGTGAGATGATTTTTCAATTATTTCCTTATCTTCCGAAATGACATTGCCAATCGATTGAACAATGTAATTAGATGTCCAAGAGGTTCAATCAATCAACAGTTATAATTGTAGCATCCATTTTTTATTTGAAAAAAAAAAAGATAATGACAATTTACCCTTATCAAATCAATGGGCGGAGGTGGAGAGATTTCTCTCTTGCTGGAGAACAACCGATTTGAGGAGAAGAGATTAAACCTTTAGAGGCTGATTTTTTCCCAGCACCAGAGTTTTACGTGTTTGAAAAGTTTTGGCTCTCGGAAACGCTAAGAGAAAACCTAAGATATTTTGAAATGAGCTGGATCATCCAAACTGTTCCTTAATTTTGAATGAAAGATCAATAGTAGTAACGAAAGAATCGTAATTTCACAAATTCCACCAAGAATTTCTCCAGAAATCCCTTTAAAACTTCTGCCAAGAATTCCTCAAAGAATCCTTCTAGGATTTCCTCCAAGAATTTCTCTAGGAAGTCTTCCAAGACTTCTACCAAGAAATACTCCAAGAATTCCTCCAGGAAATATTCCAATAATTTCTCCAGGAATTCCTCCAAGAATTCTTCTAGGAATGACTCCAAGAATCTGTCTAGGATTTTTTCCAGAAATTCCTCGAAAAATACATCTAGAAACCTGCAGGAAATCCTTCAGGAATTCTTCCAAAAATCATTCCAGGTCTTCCTCTCAGATTACTGCAGAAATAACTAGAAATTGCTTCAGGAACTTCTACAGGAGTTAATCGAAGAATTCTTCCAGGAATTCCCCCAGGGATTTTCAAAGATTTTTTTTTTCAAGAATTCCTCCAGAAATTTATCTATGAATATCTCCAAAATCCTTCAGAAAACCTTTAGACATTTCTTAAGAAAACACTCCTCGGATTACTCTCAGAAATCGTCCGAGAATTCCTTCAGAGATTTCCTCAGAAATTCCTCTAAAAATTTCCACCAAAAATCCCTCCCAAAATTACTCCAGGAACTCCTTCACGAATTACTTCAGGAATTCATCCCGGAACTCTTTCAGGAATTCCTCCTAGAATTCCTAATACATTCTTCTTGGAATTCCATCAGGAAATCCTCTAGAAATTCCTCCAGAAATTACTTCGGAAATTCCTTCAGGAAGTCCTCCAGGAATTGCACCAAGAGCTCCTCAAGGAATATCTCCAAGAATTCATCCAAAATTTTCTACAGAAATTTCTTAAAGAAATTTACTCAAGAATTGAACCAGGGGTCCCTCTAAGATTTCTGCCAAGAACTCCTTCAGGATTTTTAGTAAAAAAAAACTCTAGAAATTTTTCCAAGAAATTTTTTCATGATTTTTTTTCAAGAATTCATCCAAAAAATCCTCCAGAAATTTCTTCATAAATACCTCCAAGATTCTTCAGGAAACCTACAGAAATTCCTCACGAAAATACTCCTGAGACAACTCCAAGGATGTCTCTGAGCACTCCTTCAGGTATTTCTCCAGGAACTGCTCCAAGACTTCTTTCAAGAATTCCTTCAAGAATTTATCCAGGAATTACTCCAACAATTCCTTCAAACATTTTTCCAAAAATTCCTCCAGGAATGTTTCTAAATATTTCTTCATATATTCTTCCAAGACTTCTGCTAAGAATTCCTCCAAGAATCCGTCCAGGATTTTTTCCAGAAATTCAATTAATTTCTAATAATCAACTCTAATAAGAATTTCTCCTAAACCTGCTCAAATACTTCTGAAAAAAATCTTCCAAGAATCCCTCCAGAAATTTGGCCTTCCTTAATTCCTCTAGGAATACCTCTAAGGATTTTTAAATAAATAAAGAAATTTCTCTAGAAATGCCTACAGGAATCTCCCCAGGAATTCCTCCAAGAATTCCTCCAAGACATTCGCCAAGAACTCCTCCAACAATCCCTTCCATACATTTCTTTCAAGAATTTCGTCAGGAAAACCTTCAAGACTTCTTTAAAGGATTACACCTAGAATCTCTATAGGAATATCTCCAGGAATTTCCCTGATAAATTATTTCAGAAATTTCTCCAAGAATTCGTACGAGAATACTTCCAGGAATTTAATCAAGAATTTTTTGAAGATATTCCTGAAGAAAATCCTGGAGGAATTCCTGGAGTATTTCTTGGAAGAATTCATGTAGTAATTTGTTAAGCATTTTTAAAGAATTTTCTTGGAGAAATTCTTAGAGGAATTCTTGAAGAAATTCCTGGAGGAGTTCTTGAAGTTTTTTTTTTATTTTAATTTTGTTCAGGTACTTCCAGAAAAAAAAACCTGTAGCATCTCCTGGAGTATTTCCTGCAGGAAAGAAAAAAAAGTAATTTCTGGAGGAGTTCATAAAATATTTTTGGTGGGAACTCCTATAGTATTTCCCGGAAGAATTCCTGGAGGAATCCCTGTAGGAATTTCTTGAGAAAAGACTGATGGAATCCCTGGAAGAACTTCTGGAGGAATTCATTAAGGAGTTCTGGAGGAATCCTTGGAATAATGCCTGGAGAATTTCTGGGAGCTGTTACGGGATGAATTTATGGAGGAATCTTTAGAAGAATTCGTTGAGGAATTCCTGAAGAAGTTCTATAAAAAATTCCAAGCGGAAGTCTTGGAAGAATCCCTTGATGAATTTCTTGAGAAGTCCCTCAAGGAATTGCTAAATAAATTTGGGATGGCATTCCTGAAGGATGGTTGTACCCGTTGCGGAATTCCTGGAGAAATCTATAAGAAAACAGTAAAAAAAATGTCAGGTCACTACAATATAAAGATTTTGCGACCCACCCTTTAAAATACCATCAAGATCATTTGTATGTCTGTGGACGCACAACTAACACAAAGAGATACTCACAATATTATGAGATAGGGTCTGAGACCATTTGGGCAGGAGCACCTATTTTGGGTACTTGCTGCTATGACTCGGTCAATTTCGAACCCATTGACTTGATTTTCAAGAAATCGACTGAGTTATAGCAGCAAGTGCCCAAAATAGGTGCTTCTGCCAAAATGGTCCCAGACCCTACAATAGAAATAATCATGAAAGAATTACATCGATGAGGTAAAGAGATACAAGAGTAGAGCTTATAGAGCTTGAAGCTCGTTATTCCAGAATAGTTTGGATGACCTAGACCACCAAGTGAATGTTGTCAAATAATCAGAATTGCGCTCTGAGGCTCTAAGAGTAGCGTAGATTATATTCCGCGAGCATTCGCTACAATAAAAATATAGAGATACCCGTAATATTATGAGGTGCAACAGATACAATCGTGAAAGAATTATAGAGTGAAAAGAAACAAGAGTAGAGCTGTAGACCTTGAATTCCAGAATAGTTGGGAAACAATGATTCATGTTGCCCTTTACTGGCATTTACCAGATTTACTGAAACATACTGGAAAAACTTGTAATTAAAAGGCACGATATTTTGCTAATTGACAAATTGTGAGATGAAATTTGTGAAAAAAAATCGCGTTCTGGTGGGATTCTAACCCACGACTCCGTATTCGCTGGGCCGACGCTTTAACCAACTAAGCCACAGAACAAGTAACAATTCTGCGAAAAAGAAAGCCAAACTGACTCCGAAGCCACACCGTGAACACTCCTTTTTCACAAACCCATCTTTCTTTCGGCTTAGATGCCAACCCACAACACACTCACGTTTGTGCCCACTAACTACAAGTGAGAGCAAAAAATTTTTTTTATGAAGCTTACTAAATTTTTTCATTGCATCTCTCAATTTGTCAATTAGCAACATTTCGTGCCTTCTAATTACAAGTTTTTTCTAGTTGGGAAAGGCTGGAATAACCCATGAATATACCAAAATCATTATAGGGAGAGGGTCATGGAGGGTTCTTATCGGCCAAATTTCTTGAAACTTGGTCATATAATTCAGCTTGGTTGGGAAGGATTTGAGGCAAACTCTGAGTTCAACTGCTTTCAAAAAACCCCTCATGACGAAGAAAACAAAACTGTCGAAAATACACAATTTCCCCTAGTTGTGCACTTAGGCTCCATCATCAGAATAGACTACATTTCACGAATATTTTTTTTTTTGCAATTAAAGCATGATACAGTATGTAGATATCGTAACCCAAACTTCAAAGTGTATTGGAGGCCATTTGTATTTCACAAAATGTTCAACTACCACAATATCGAGTTGTTCGTAGCATTGCGATGTCCAATGGACATCAACGTGACTGAATTTCTTGAACAGAATGAACGCAAATGATGGTAGATGATGTAGTCTTAAGAAAATGAATTCCAGAGTAGTTTGGATGACTTAGATCACCCAAGTCATGTACCATGAATTTTCTAGGGGTGCTTTGAGGCTTTTTGAGGACCATATACTATGTTCTGTGATCATTCATCGTGTATAAAGTTTGGTTTAGAATGTTGGATTTGTGACACAAACTTCGAAAGAAGGTCACAAAAGTTCGCCTCCAGTCAGCATATATTCATTATTCAGCTACATCGTCTTCCTATAATTACTACACTGCCACAGAACTCCCTTTGAGCAAACCAAATCTATCAACTTGTTCGCTTCTGCTTTGGTGTGGTAGGCACTGCAAAGCATGGTCACCCTGATGACTGTTATTAAGCATGGAATCAAGTCTCATTAGACGACGACACTTGTGGCTCGCACTGACTGTGTGACTAGAGACGTACCTAGGTACTGACTGTCGCGCCAGCAGCCTTAATTACCGCATCAAAGAAGCACCCTTCGCTCGCTCGTGCGGTTGTATTACGCACAACCGCGGTGAACTCCACGGCGCGGCTATGGTGTCGTCAATCACGTTGCATCAACGCACCTCCAAGCCGCAATCCCCCTACACCATACCAACAACCCCAAATGGGTTTGATAAGAAAATTCAATCAAAGCCATTGCGGGGTGTAGAGGTACGCATGTCGACACAGGCTTCTAAATTGGTTTAAATGGAGTGTACGATCTTTATCGGGGCAAGTTTTGCTTGTTGGAACAGGCCGGTACAAATTATTAGTTCGAATACCCAACCCGATCCACACTGTACAACTGGAAACATCTTGTTTGGATCGTGGGCCGGACAAGTGGAACAGGTGGGGTCCATGCCATACTGCGTGGTTGTTATCAGGACACGGCGCGGCACTGATTGTAACATGATCAGACCGCCGTATTCTTCTCTATGAAATAAGCTGGCAATTTCGTTGTTCGACTGATATCATTCGAAGCGCCCCAGCCTCAGAGTGATTAATTACTGGCGATAAGAAGTGGGGGAGCTTCTTTGCGGCGAAGGAGAAGCAGATGATGTTGTAAAAGACGAGGGACATGGTGTTGATAATATAAACCGCCAATAAATTGGGATTGCTGACAAGATACAATTGAGGTATTTAAATTCAATTTTGAAGGCGGCTACTGTCTGTGACAATGGTTTGGGGGTGTCCAGTGTACGCGATAACAACTAATTAAATTGTTTGCGAATGTCGAGTCAGGCAGAGTGGAAAGGGATCGTAAAGACTGTTCCAGAAATTATAAGTACAATTTTGCAGTCCCACCATTTAGGAATGAATGCAAGAACAAACCTAATTTGTTAACCTTCTCCAAGTCCCGTCCGATCAAATCGTGTGACGGCGAATTTTGTTCGATTGTGGAGTTCTTCGGAGTCCGAAGTAAGCTAGATTCCCTGCCACAATGCGTCCCTGAATTTTTCTGCTGATGTCGTTGTCGGCGGTCATCAGTGAGCCCAAGTACACGAATTCTTCAACCGCCTCGATTTCATAACCATCGATAGAAATTCGGGGTGGCGGGCGCGGTAATTCCTCCCTAGAGTCCTTTACCATCGTGTACTTTGCCTGGCTTCTTTCTTTAAACTGATGTACGTTTCCGCCATCGTCTAAAATTTGTGACCTATAGTATCAATATCACCAGCAAATCCAAGCAGATGAACGGACTTCGTGAAAACCTCGTGATTGTATCAAACGCCGAATAAAACGATGAACAAATGATGTGTGGGCACGTTGTATTCGCGGCTTTTCTGTCGAACATTTGCTCCGTTCTAGCGCATTCACCCATGAATCCAGCCTGATATGGCCCCACGAACTCTCTTGCAATCGATGATAGTCGGCGGCATAGCATTTGAGAGGCAGTGCTCAATAGTATGATCACACGATAGCTCTCGCAATCCAAGTTTTCGCTATTTTTGTAGATGGGACACACGATACCTTCGATCCATTGCACAATTAAAGTTGTATTGTACAATTACCACATCTGTTGGATTGATCCGTCAGATATTTAATAAGGATCCAATTTATCAAGTAAATAGTAAAGATGCAATTCAGCTACCATGGAAATTCCAAGCATATCCAATCCTCACATTCCAATTACTCCCAGCGAAATGGGAGGTTGATTTAATGGCTCTGCCTTTTCGACTTCTGAGAGCAGATTAACGCTGCCAATGCCACAACAAATTAGTCTCAATATCTACCGCGGCTTCCCACCGATCTGTCCAAGCTATTTACCAAATATTTACAACCGCTTTGTATAATCACCACCGTACACCGTGCATACTCTCGGTTTCGGTTCATCATCGTCATCTTCTCCGTCCGTCCCATCCGCACAGACAGCAGAGGCCAAAACGTTTTTATTAGCTTCAACCGCTACCTCTGCCGAACCACATCAGCCGAAATAGTCAGGCGCGACATAAACACGATGAAAGATCACTGGGCTGCTTGCAGATGCTCATAAGTCATGCAAACTGACGCTTTTTATGACGGCGACGAATCGGTTCGGCCCGTGTCCGTCCAATGTCCGTCCAATGCGTCCGAGCAGCAGACCGATGCGATGGATGACGGACAGCGCAAGTTTTCGGTTTCTTCGGTTCGACGACGGGTGGTAAACCATTCTGCTGGCCTTCTTTCTTACGTGCTCGCTGGCAGATCAATTCGCCGGTGGCGACGGTCAACGGCGGCGTGACTTTGATGTATCTTCTTTGCGCTTTCTCACGTGTTTTTATTTCCCCCGGATTTTATTTTCGCGGTTCTGTTGGATCGACAGTTGGTGGGGAAACGCCGAGTACCCGAGAAGAGAAAAGTGATAAATTCTTACGCTGTTTTCTGTACACCGTTCATTGTCGCCTTGATCAATCTAGATAGCTTCCTGGAGAAGCTGTTCTCGTCCATGACTTTTCATAGCTTTGTGCGGTCGATATTTTTGTACGCCGCCTTGAAGACGATGAAGAGGGGGTTCGTAAGGACCTTGTATTCACGGAACTTTTGGAGGATTTGACACACGGTGAAGATCTGGTCCGTTATCGAGCGGGCGTCAAGGAAGCCGGCTTGATAACTTCTCACAAACTCATAAACTTGGGGGGAAGACGACGGATCTGGGATATTACTTTGTAGGCGGCATTCAGAATTGTGATCACTCGGAAGTTCTCTCACTCCAACTTGTCATCTTTCTTGTAGATGGGACGAATGATCTCTTCCTTCCACTCCTCCGGTTGCTGTTTGGTTCCCCAGATCTGGAATATGGGGCTGTCCATAAACCACGTGGTAATTTTTTTTGGGACTTCTAAACCCCCCCCCCCCCCCCCCGCGTGGTCATTTGTCCATACAAAATTTTTTTTTTGTCCATACAAAATGGTGATTGGCCGAACCCCCCCTCATGACCACGTGGTTTATGGACAGCCCCTATTAGCCGGTGCAGACAGATGGACAACTTTCCCGGAACCATCTTGATGAGTTCCGCTCTGATACCATTTTAACCAGCTTATTGTTCTTGAGCTGCTGGATAGCATCCTCAACTTCCCTCAACGTGGGAGTTGGCTCGTTGTTGCTCTCTGCCGTACTGACGTAATCATTTCTTCCACTGCATCGGTGCTCCATGTCTGCGCACCCCGCATCATTCATGTGTTGGTCGTAGTGCTGCATCTACCTTTCAATCACCTCACGTCTGCACGTCAAGATGTTCCCGTCCTTATCCCCGCATATTTCGGCTCGCATCACGAAGCCTTTGCAGGATGAGCTTCTGACAGAACTTCCGTGTTTCTTGTGAACGGCACATCAGCTCTAATTGTTCGGGTCTGTTGTTCCAGAGTTATTTTATTTCACTTCACGTTCTGCCTGGTCCCGTGTTGCAGCATGACTGCCCTCGCTGCGTTCTTCGCTGCCAAAATCTCTCTACGATCATATTCGAATCAATCGTTCTCACGACTCCGCTCCATTCACTCAACGTTGTTGGTCTCAGCTGCGATGTTGATGGTTGCTTTTATCGTACTTCAGCAGTCCTCGAAGCCCCTTCATCGATTTCGTCTTCGTCCGGCAACACCCCGAGCAGAGGAGAACATGAAGTTCATAACAACAGAATCATATAGGGTAAATGTACCAATAGTGGTGCTATTAGTAGCTCCTTGTAGAAAAATAATTGAATAAAATTGATAATACCACAAAATAAAAAGTCTGGAAACGTAAATCAGTAGTTTTTCACTTAAATTTGCTAGGAAAAATGTAAAAAACCATTGTTTATTTCAGTTTTTGCTAATAAATCACTTGCACCAACTATAGGTACACGGTTCCTATTATGGAGGTAAAATTTAACATTGGTTCCTATAGTGGCGCATCCCATTGAATTCTTATGGGACCCAACACTATAGGAACACTACCACCACTATAGGTGCAAAGGAGCAAAAAATTTAAGGAAAATAATTGTTTAAAATAGGGTTTTCGGAAAATCCTGAACACAAAACTGAATTAATGTTATTAATTTGTTATGATACATCTATTAAAAACGTCATTTGCAAGCTTTTTGTTCGAAATAGTGCTAAATTGGCACTAGCACCACTATTGGTACTACCTCCACTAAGCGAGCTTTTACCCTAGCCTGTTTTTATATCATAATTTGTTATTATTAACTTATCACGGTATTACTTTTTTCTAACATGTTTTGTTATGATCAAGTTATTGAGATTCATCCACTAAATAACATTTCAGTAATATACACCTAAACCTTATTTTACGTCCACTATTGGCTTATCGAAAAAAAAATTCTACCGACAAAATAATGATCAAAATACACATTTTTATATTTTTGTACACTTCTTCTAATCACGAACATGTTTTTAAAAATATAAAACTGTTGAGTTTGCTCATTGTCTTAGCGGTAGAATTTTTTGTCGCTCAGCCAAGCATGGACGTAAAAAGAGGACGAGGTGTACTTTGTTGTAGATCAAGTCTTGTTATTATTCTACTATTCAAAATGTACAAATATGTTTTGAACTATAACACAACAATAACATGTTTTCAAATTCACTGCAAGCATCATTATTAAGTTGTTATTGAACCTAACAAAACATGCTATTAAATTGGTCTTCCAGGAACATTTTTCTGTTATGATTTTTGTTATTTTGCCGCTTATGACAGACAAGTTTATAACATAATCAGATATGTCAATAACATAAAAAATACTGTTTCCATTATACAGTTATTATGCCAAAATAACACTTTTTATTATGTTCTCTTCTGCTCGCTCTAGTTTATACCGAAACGGCCGTCGGTACCGTACGTTGGTATTCACGGAGAGTTTTTGGCGCATTTTACCAAAGCCGATCTTAGCGCCAGGATAGGTTTGTTAATTCTACACTCCGGACAGGAGATGTTCTGACGTCGATAATGTCGGAGAAGTGCCATCCGTCAATCAGCACGTGATCGATTTGGGATTCCTTCTGCTGTGGTGATTTCCAGGTGTAACGAAAAGGGAAACTCAGATATCTGCTGTTCTGACATAGATTTAACATCAATCATTGTCGAAATTCTTATAGAAATCCCTGAAGAAATAGCAACAGGAAATTTTCTTACCCACCCGAGCAGAAGAGAATAGCAAAATAATAACTACAAAATAACATAACCTCACACTTCGAAAAAATCTTGTAATTTTGTGTCATATAAGTCCGACATATAAAAGCAACACATTTGACGCAAAATTGTGTGCGATCTTATTTTTACAGGAAACGGAAAATGTTTGATTCATGTAATTTTACCGCAACAGCTCAGCGCGTCGGCTGCTTGTATACATGATTAAGAACTGTGCTATTTATAGCACCGAATATTGAAAAAAATACAAAAAGTTCCATTCGGGAATCGAACTTCGATCCTTAGAGTGTCAGTTTTCGATCTTGCTCTCTCGGCTGTCTCACCACGTTGAAGAAATGGCAATCGAAGATGAACAACTTCTACCATAAACGAACTTGCCAGTTCGGCTGTCGCGTCGTCACTGCTGGCGTGTATGTACGTACTAAGACAGCCGTCATCGCAGCCAAGCAGACAAAGCCTGATTGACTGAGCGTGGCTGTTTTCGTTTACCACTGCATCGGCTGATGGCAACGGATTGTCATTTCCAAGATTGTGGCTCTACTCGGTGTTAAATTTATGAGCGGTTTTCATGCTGTTTCACCTTCGTAATAAACAAATTTCCAATGCAGTCTGCAGTCTTCATCTGATCTTGTAAGGTGCTGTTTGACAGTTCAACATCAGTAATCATTATGTTTCTGTAACATATCGCGTAAATTTACAGCATAGAGAACTAAATTATCAGTTCTGTGATTTAAAATTATGACTGGAAGAACTCAAATAATATAACTCAAATAACTTAAACGTACGTCACAAAAAGTGTAAAAATGTGGCACATTTATGTTTGTGTCAAAGCTTTTTCAGGCATTTCGATCAATTGTGTCACTATTAAAATTGAGATTTTTTTAGTGTGCTGTTTTTATATCTTGTTTTGTTATTTTTAACTTATCTAGAAATTACTTTTCCATAACATGTTTTGTTGGACAATCTTATTTTGTTATTATCCAGCTATTGATATGCACCCATTAAACAACATTTAAATAACATGTTTTGTTATGGAGCAAACTAAGTTATTATTGTGATATTGAGAGTGTACACATATTGGATAAACAATATCACAACAATAACAAGTTTTTAAATTGTAACTAAAACATTGAAGATTTACGTTCTTTACAGCATTCCGTACATATTATCTAATAATTCTAATTACCTATTATTCTTGTCAGCTTATTATTTTATGAACACTTTGAAAATTATGTCCTGTTTTTTTATCATTTTATGTATCCAGTTACATGTAGTCATATCCATGCCATAGAAAATCTCAGAATGTTGTAATACTTGGTGGATTAGTAGTTCCTCGGAAATAGTTAGACTCATATGTTATAATTCGCAATTAGGATAACTCTATCCAAAAAAATTTGCTTTTGGTTTGTTATCAATAACTTTTGAAGATCAAAATGTGTTATTGAAATATTTTCTAAATTCATTGTTATTAAGTTGTTATTGACACAAACAAAACATGTTATTAAATTGGTCTTCCAGGAACATTTTTTTGTTATGATATTTGTTATTTTGCCGCTTATGACACGCAAGTTTATAACAAAATATGTTATGTTAATAACATTAAAATAACTAATTCATCACTCAGTTATTTTGCCAAAATAACGCATTTTGTTATGCGACTGTTATTTTCTTCTGCTCGGGCAGGAATTCCAGCTGGAAATCTATTTGATAATGCTTCAAAAAATCTTGCAGCAATTGCTCCAGGAATACTACTGGTATTCATTCAAGAATTTACAAGTTTATAACATAGGGTGGAATGCACCAAGAAGTCATTTTGGGATTTCTCAGGCAATCTTTTGAAAATCTTCCAGGAATACTTCGAGGATTCCTAAGAGCAACTTGGCAAAGCAATTTTGCCTGCTTAAATTGTTTGAGGAAACTCAGCATGAATTCCAGAAGAAATCTCAGCAGGACTATCCGAACGAACCTCAACAAAAATTTCATCTGGTAATCCAAGAGAAATTAGTAAAGAAATCTAAAAAAATGACGACAGTAGTTTCAATAACAATCCATGACACAATCACAAGAATGATTTGGAATACTTTGAGAACCCTCGAGCAATCTCAATAAGAATTTCCCATCAGGCGTTTGTAAAGAAACTCCCTGATGATTTCTACAAAAAAATCAACAAGATTTCCTCTTTTCATTTCTCCAAGGGTTCGCTTAGCAATTCCTCAAGGTAATTCATTCCTAGAGGATGGACTTACTGAGATTCCTGCAAAAGATTCTTCTGAGATTTCAACGGGGATTTTAAAAAGATTCCTCTACAAATTCCTCTAGGAAATTCCACAAAAATGCCAGCTGGGATTCCTGCATAAATTCCTCATGTAGTTCCCAGGGGCAGGACAGAGATAACGAGAGAAAATCTGCGTTCGATGAGTTACTCAGAGTTCCTCACAATTTCTCGGGGATTCTCCCGTTTGGGCTCGAAAGTGGACGCGTTTTTTTTTCTGTCAGCATTTTTTTCTCGAATTTCAATTTTCAAAACTCAAGTGCTAATAGTGGAAATTTGTGGAATTATTGACATTACATTTACGTGAAAAGGATTGTGGATTGTGTAAAGCGTGATAACACTAGGAGATTCCGAAATAGCAGGTTATTCATTTATGAATTACGCAAAGCTCCTACAAGACTGTGATGATCTTCGGTGATTTGAACGATGATGGTAGCGAATCGATCGTGATTCAACCATTTGTATGCCGTATGGTTCAGTTCGGTTTATGGAGCGATCCGAGGTTTTCCATATCTGAATCTTCCTGATGAATCCGAGGGCGAATATTGGAGCTTGAGCTACAGGAGCTTTTGAGAGGCGTTTTGGACCTTTTTGAGAGATGTAGTCGGTAGTGAACTCGGAAAGAGAGCTGAATGGATTTATCCGGTGAGTTTGTTTCTTGTTTCCCCCTTCCAGCCTATGGACTCTATTTTCATTATATTGTGAGTATAAATATTTTACTATTTCATAAAATTTGTATAGTTCGTCACCATGGGTGTCGACTACGTGTGAATCAACCCGCAAATTTAATCGCAATCGTTAGATGTGTGCTTTGACGTTAAATCGATTTAGTGTCTTCTACACTTACTTGATACTTGATACTTGATGGACTGCAACTCGTAGCGGTGAGTCTACGCCGAATGAAACATTCGCCTCCACTGGTCTCGGTCCTAGGCCAATAGCTTCTAGTACATACAGTGTCGGACAAAACAATAAGACCAGCGGTCCTATTTCATACAAAATGGCCAAGTTTGACGATACGGTACTCGGTTTCTAGTAAACCGATTTGCCTGAAATTTTGACAGCCGACTTGGAATTAAGGGAATTTTGATTTGTATAAAATTTATTGAGTTCTGTTCACTACTTCCAAAGTTACAGATATACGGTGCGACAAAATTCTAACACCAGATTTTCATGATGGTTATTCGTTGCCAATTCAATAAAAATATCCCCAAGTTTAAATGGCATCCTTAATTTCAGTACTTGTTTATCAATCATCAAGTATCAGATACTCTCAAATATTCTTTGGTAATGGTAATCTGAAAGCGGTCCTATTATTTTGTCGTTTCGTATGTCTGTAACTTTTGATGTAGTGAACAGAACTCAATCAATTAAATACAAATCAATATTCACGTAACTACATGGCGGTTGTCAAAATTTCAGCCAAATTGGTTCACTAGAAACCGAGCATCAGATCGTCAAACTTGGCCATTTTGTATGAAAAATGACCGGTGGTCTTATTGTTTTGTCCGACACTGTAACCCTGAACGTTTAGCGCCCTTAGGTCTTCCTCAACTGCAAAAAGCCACCGTGCGCGCGGCCTACCACGAAGCCGATAGTCCCTTCCGGGTTCCAGCTGAATATGGTTTTAGCTTGTCTTCTACAATAAGTTCGCTAATTACCTCAAAAAGGATGCAAATTCTTAGTGGAATTCAAAGGAACCGTACTTAACCCGATTTTCTTTTTATTTACAGATATTCCCCTAACAAGCCCAGGTTAATCATCAACAAAAATCCTGCAAAATTCCACCAGACTGAAAAAATATCGAATGTCGGGTCAAACTCGAGTCAATTTTTATCGAATGTTGGGCCACTGTTGTACCAACATCGAACAACTATTCGGTCCATGTTGGGTTTGGTGGTCAAAATAAAAATAGGTGAATGATAGGTTGATGTCGGGTTTGACGTCATCAGTGACGGTAAAAGCTTTAAACCTACAACACCACAAATTATGCTTCCAAGCTGGAGCTCAATTGAATGATATGTGCCATGACTGAGGCTGGAGCTGATGCCAATTGAATGATCAGAGGCTATTCAATTGTTATTCCAATAATAAATGGAAAAATGAGTGGTTACCATTCTCAATATCAGCTTTGAATGTCGGCTGATACTGACACTTCGCAGCACTGATTGATCCCGTTTGTACGGTGTCTTGTCCCACGTGTAGTTTCTTCAGTGATTTGCACAAGATTCCTCCAGGCATTCTTCTTTTTCTTCTAAAAATTCCTCTGAAAAAATTCTCCAATTCTTCTTGATAGAATGCATTCAGCAATCCCTGCTGTTACTCATCAATAGATTTCTCCAGAAATTCACCCCGAGATTCCTTCGAAATTCATATAAGGATCTTTCTAGATATTTCTCTACGTACTCTTACCATCTCTTATCTTATATCTTACGTACTCTTACTCCTATCCTCTTGAAAATGTCCGTTGAAATAGCTCCTGGAATGCTGCTAAGATTTCTCCAAGTCTTCGTTGTCAGAATCCTCCAAGAAGTCTTGCTGGGATTCTTCAAGCAATTACGGCGGGAAATCCTCGACCAATTCCTAGAAGACTTCTTAAAGCAATAACTGCAATGATACCACCTGAAAATCTCAGCAAAAATGCTTGAAGAACTTCCAGAAAAATCATTCGAGAAATCCATGGAGGTATCCCAGCAGAATCCCATCAGGCATTCCTGGAGGAATTCCACAGTACATTCTTAAAACATTTCTCCAGCAGTTTGAGTTTGAGTTTCTCTTGGGATGCCTGCTGGAGTTCCTCTGTAATTTCCTCCTGGGATTCCTCAAGAGCGTCCCCTTGAAATTCTTCCAGGATCCCCTGCTATGATTCCTTTAGAGATTTCTTCATGGATGCCTCTAGGAATTGCTCTTAAAATTTCAGTAAGGACTGTATCGGAAATTAGTTAAAAATATTCAGGATGGAAGCCTAGTGCTGTAACCGAGGTACTACCTATGGCGGATCGGATGTCCCTCCAGCCATCTTCAAGTGTAGCTGCGTCAAGCTGCTCTTCCAAGGCTGGTTTCATGGGTGAAGGCGCTACATTGGACCAGTTGTTCGCCATCCACCAGGTGTTGTAGAAGTGCCGCGAATACAACGTGCCCACACATCACTTGTTTAGCGATTTCAAATCGGCGTATGATACAATCGATCGAGACCAGCTATGCACCAATACGGATTCCCGAATGAACTGCTACGATTGATCAAGGCGACGATGGATCGAGTGATGTGCGTAGTTCAAGTATCAGGGACACTCTCGAGTTCCTTCGAATCTCGCAGAGGGTTACGACAAGGTGATGGTCTTTTGTGCTTGCTGTTCTACATTGCTACATTGGAGGATGTAATAAGGAGAGCGGGGATAAACCCGAGTGGAACGATTTTCACGAAGTCCTTTCAGCTGTTCGATTCCGCTGAGTTCGAAGTCACTTTGGCTTTCCATTCCCCAGAATTGTTACCTGTCCTGTGGCTTAGTCGGTGAGAGCGTCGATCTAGCAAAGACGGAGTCGTGGGTTCGAATCCTACCAGAACCCAACGTTTTGCACAAATTCATCTCCCAATTTTTCAATTAGCAACAAGTTTTTTTTTAGTATTTTTCAGACATACCAGCAAGTCCGGTAAATACCAGTAAAGGGCAATATATAACATTGATCTTAAGCTCCCTAGTTAAAAATGTAGTAAACTTGTATTATAGATAGTGTTATTCATTTCTGCTCGGGTGTCACGAAGCGTGGTATGCGAACGCATTTTTTTTTGTCTCTTGTGTAGTTATACTGAATCGTTCAGATTTCAAACGCGTCGCCGTCGCCGTCGCCGCCACCGATCCTAAAACAGTTTGCTCCTACAGAATCGCAGATTGATTTGGGCCCCGATTATGGGCCCCCGGGGCCACCGGGCAGCATATGGTAAGCTGGTGCTGCTTTTTTCGCTGACCTGATCGGAATCGTTGATGAAGTGTGGTGTGGATGAGTTGCGTTTGAGAAGTTCGATACCTGCGCCGGCTTGAGATATATGGGAGCAATAACTTTTTTTTTGATCGGTGTCAATTGATCACACGAACGAAGAATTCCTCGGCACCGGTGCCGTTGATTTATGTCGGAATTTGAATAACGTTATTAGCTTTATTGGGTGGTTTAGGACTTACTTACAAATTTAGGCGATACATATTCGATTTTAATTTTTCTTAAATGTGTGCAAATTTGTATTGAAAATACGATGGCCCATAAAGCTTAACGTATTGGGAATATTCTTGTTTTTTTTTAATCAAATCAAATTATAAATCTTCTCTAAGAGATCAATGCAGAATCACATTGATATCGTAGTTTATTTGACGAGCTGACAAGGAAATGAAATCGTTAATCCGTAACTTGAACATCATAAAAATTCAACTTAAATATTGCTTTTCTATCAACCCCTCAGCACTAGTATGGGGCACGCTTGTATGGAAAAAATAAATCCTCGCTCCAGTCGACTTTTTAGATCCCATTTAGGTCCCATATGAACTGTACAAAATTTTAGCGCAATCGGTGAAACTATAATTTAGCGCAAGCGGTTCAAAGTTTGCATAGGATTTACTATGGGAAAAGTTACACTTTCAAACAAAAAATCCCAGAGGTCGCCCTTTGTCTCCTTAATTCAAATCGATCAACGCTTCTTGTAGGAAAATCATTTATGAAACTTTCCTTCGAAGACCGCAAAACAATTGGATGCTTGTAGAAAAAGTTATTGATTTATTACCGGTTAGTGATCCAACGAACGGCTTTTTGTTTTGTTTTATCAGCAGCACTGCTGCCGCCGTTGTTGCATGGGGTGGCGGGAGGCATCACCACCCCCAGAAACAGCAACAACCTCAGCAACAACCAAGGCAGCAGCTACAGTGCTGCTAATAAAACAAAACAAAAAGCCGTTGGTTGGATCGCTAATCGATAATAAATCAATAACTTTTTCCACAAGCATCCAATTGTTTTGCGGTCTTCGAAGGAAAGTTTCATAAATGATTTTCCTACAAGAAGCGTTGATCAATTTGAGTTAAGGAGACAAAGGGCGACCTCTGGGATTTTTTGTTTGAAAGTGTAACCTTTCCCATAGTAAATCCTATGCAAACTTTGAACCGCTTGCGCTAAATTATAGTTTCACCGATTGCGCTGAAATTTTGTACAGTTCATATAGGACCTAAATGGAATCGAAAAAGTCGACTGGAGCGAGAATTTGATGTTTGTCCCATACTACTCAGCACGTCACCGACCGGCTGCCGAAGCAGCCGTGTCAGAATGCAAATAAAATTACCACCGGAATTTATCTTTTCCGCTTCCGTCTCCTGTGGGCAGACGAAGAGTGAGAGAGGTTCCGTTCTCCGTCCATCCGACCACCAGCTAAAAGCTCAGCACTTACCTACTCAGAAATCCGAAGAATCAAAAGTACACCGCAACCGAGTGGCCATTTCGGCAGCAGCTGTGCTCCGAAAGGAAAGTTGCTCTATTGGCATTGCTCTGGCTTGGCACTACGGCCACCGCCACCACCGCCGCTCTGGGATGTGACCCAAGGATGAGAGGCCAAGCAGAATGAGCAGGACGAAAGCGAGAGCATATACCAGACTTCACCGATATGGCTGCTCAGGTTTGACTGGATATCTGTACTGCTTTTTTGATGGATGTGACCGCATTAGAAATTCAAGGTTTTTATTTCTGTTTTTTTCTTATAATTCTATTTTTTCACATATTTGCATTTATCTTCTTCTCATTTTTTCTTCTTGGACTGCGCCACTATGCTCTTCTGAGCATAGTGTTCTACGAGCACCTGACGCTTCCGTAATCAATTGATCATTTTTTTCATCTGTATTAACCCTCTTCGTGCATTAGTTGATATTCACCCCGCCGACGCCGTGGTCGCTCAGCGTGCCTATCTGGGTCTTAAAGCCCCTAATGCACGATTAGGGTTAACGAAATTTTTAGCCCTAGGCTAGTTCATCTCGGAACCCACGTCTTACCTTCTTTCCGAAGGAAGAATTTACATTTTGCAAATTTGTCGAGAGTGGGATTCGATCCCAGGTCCTCGGCGTGATAGTCACGTGCTTCAACCATTACATCAGGACTGCTCCACTGATCATGTTTATCCATTCATATATTGTGTGGCGGAGTTTTCATTTCGAAAAGATCCTGGGCCGTAACCCTCCACATGGTCTTGCTGAATACCCGCCCGTGTACCGACCTGTCGGCTATATAAGTTTTGAAATGTGGATTCATACCATTTTAATAAGCAGTATAGCTTCTAATACCTAGTTTCCCAATTCCCAACCCACCAAAGATCCAGCACCGAAGAAAACTCAATTTCACTCCATACATCAACGCTTAACTTTTCGGCCATATCTCACACACTGGGATAACCGCTCACCCCTTTCTTCTCCTTGGGACACTTCCCCTGAACCACTCATATTAGTTTTATTTAAACACCTCTCAGTTTTCCCCGGACGACCCGAACAACTAAGCGACCGACCAACCGATGAAAGAACGATTATTTCTACCCCATTCCACCAAGTTTTCAAGCAATTTGGCGCTCTCCTCCGGTCGAGTTGGGTGCACTGCACATTAGGTACCTTGACCAGGAATGAAATCCGGAAAACGTTTAAGTGACTATCATCGGTACCTCTCGACTCGACACTCGACCGACTGTTCCTGCTGTTGTACATGGTTTTTGGTACTCAGTCACACTTCTAGCAGGTGGTTTTGCTAGAGGGAATCTAAAGATGTAAAGCTTTCAGATGATAAAAAAGTGACAACACTGCCATATAACAAATTTAAAACAAATATTTTCTTTTCGGGATGCAATACAGTGTGGTAACAATGAATAATGTTTGCGTTTTCTTTCTTTTCTTTACAGGTAAGGCGCTTGAAAACTGACCAGCACTTCAATTCCTACAGGATCTATCCAGGGCTGGTAACGAATAACTTCTAATGGATAACTTGCTCACAATTTCATACCAAAACTAATAAAAATGGACAAATCGTGCAAAAGCACTCAAATACTACATGCGTGAAAATAGGGGATTCAACCGATGGACGTGGAATAATTCTTCTTAGGCATAGAGTATCTTCTTGCCTGCCACACGATATTCAGTTAATAACTTTGGAAGTGTTCATAGAACACTAAGCTGACTAGTAGTGTGGTATATCCAGTATTCCTGACAACACTTGCCATGCCATGCTGCTGCGATAAGCATTCGATGGAGTTGAATGTTTATGAACTGATCGAGTTTCGTCGTGTCAGCATTGCATGTGCGGTGCGGTCCCACGGTCTGGACTGACCGCAGTTCTAAGACACATCGATCGTATGATCGTCCAAGCCCCTCCCCAATCCAACTTTGTATGTGTTAGTAATTAAGTAGGTCTAAGAAATATCATGAATAAAGCACAAGCCATTATGGTCAGAACCAACGTAGAGTGAAGTCCGATTCTTCAAGAGAACTCTCGTGTTAAACGTAAACTACCTCATGGCGACCGTGAAAAATCGTAGTGAAAAGTGTTAGAAGCCACCGTTTGATAGTGAAGAAATAAACTATAAACCATTATGTGACACTTGAAGTATAGTGCAGACCGAGGCTGTTGTGCAATTAGTGAATCGCAATTGAAAACTTTTACACCGAGCCGTCGTCACCATCAAAATGGGTAATCAAAAGTCCAACCCAAAGACTGAACAAAACGGTGATTCGGATATTACAATCATCAATAACCAGGATCAGCACACAGAGATGTTGTTAGCACACGAATGGAAGATTGTAGTTATTTTAGTGATCGTTGGACTACAGTTGGCAGTTACGTTATACGTACTTTTCATGAAACGTGAAAAACGAAGAGCATCAAAAATAGCAGCAAGGTCAATCGCGGCATTGAACCAGGTGTAGTCCACATGCACACGAGCAACGAAGTTGAAACGGAGCCCCCAATCATCAATTACCAACCATGGTGAGTGGAGAAAGTTTGCATGGGTAGGCGACGACATTCCGGTGAGTGACATTATCGGTCAGGGTGATGGTCGAATCAGAGTTAAGAAAACTTCAAACGATTTTGGCAAATTTTAATAAATCGCCAAACAGGCGTTATTTACGCTCAACACTGCACGAAAAGCAGAAAATTACTGAGCAAATTTATAAGCAGATCTTATTGTTAGTGAAGAACACAGAAAAAACAACGGCAGATTATGTTATAAAAGTGGCAGAAGATTTAAAAAATAGCATTATTACTTTTATTGAAACAAGATTGAACCAGCCAAGTTTGCCTAAATTCAAAACAATCGCGAAAAGCTTCATTAAATTTACAACTCTTTTCAAAAACAGCCACCAAAAAATGGCATTCGACATCAAACAAACTTCAACGCTTGTGGAAGTTTTTGATGGGAACCCTGAAAAAACAGAAGCATTTGTGGATGCTGCTAATTTGCTAATAGAACTGACACCAGCAAATCAGCATCCCACTTTGTTCAAATTTCTAAAAACAAGGCTTGCTGGACAAGCAAGACAGGCCTTACAAGGACAATTAAATGATGATCCAGCTTTATTGGTACAGTCGGTAGAACAAAAATGTGTCTCTCGTCAAACACCGGAAACTATAATAGCCAAGATGAAAAATGTCAAGCAAAGAGGTCAAGCAGATACTTTTTGCAATGAAATCGAAACGTTAACGACAAAGCTGAACAGTTTATACGTTCAACAGAAAATTCCCGCTGATGTAGCGTGCAAAATGGCTACAAAAGCAGGGGTTGAGAGTTTAATAGCTGGGACCAATAACCCAGAAATCAAACTAATTTTAAAAGCATCGTCTTTCAACACCATTGGAGATGCAATTCAAAAAACATTGGAAAATTGTGTCTCGCCGACAAATTCAGTGCTCCATTTTACTCGAAACAGAAATGGACCAAATGGTCGTGGTCGAGGCAATAATTTCAGAAGCCGAGGAAGACGTGGTTATTACCAACATGGTCAAACACGTTCTCAAAACAATCATCGTGAGTATAACAATGGTGATTACAACTTTAATCGTGGACAAAACCGTGGACGAAGAGGAAATCACAATCACTCCTGTGATTACCGAAATGTTCGTCAGATTCAAGCAGAAAATGACCAGGAAAACGCTCAGGCGCCTCAGCGAGCAAATCAAAATGCATTGCCGCTGAGGGAAGCCAGACAACAATAAAGAATATATACTCCATAGATTTTGCTGGAGGAAATTTTGTGAAAGCATTTGTTGAAATTGCTAATACTGAATGTACTTTCATACTAGATACAGCCACAGATATTTCAATACTAAAAGCAGATTTAGTCGATCAAAATTACTTAATAGATCCCTCAACGAGATGTATTATTCGTGGTGTTACAGACGGAACCGTCAATACAGTTGGAATTGCAACAACTAATTTAAATTTTGATGGTAATATTTTAACTAACTTTCCTTTCCAATTAGTTGAAACAAATTTTCCCATACCGTCGGATGGTATCCTGGGAAAAGATTTTTTGAACAATTATAAATGCAGTATACATTTTGATTCATACGTATTAGAAGTGCGGACCAGAGAAAAAGTTTTTGAAATTCCAATGGAAGACACTATTCACAACCAAATTGTTATACCTTCCCGTTGTGAAGTCATAAGGAAATTTAAAATAGACAATATCAAAGAAGATTGTGTAATTAAATCAAAGGAATTGATTCCTGGAGTATTCATTGCCAATTCTATTGTGAACAAAGACAATACTTACGTCAAAATTGTCAATTCTAATTCATATTCTGTAACTATTCCGGAAAATCCACAAGTTGATTTTGAAAGTTTAAATGATTATTCAATATTGAACATAACAAAAACCAAAAATGTTGAAGACAGGTCAAAAGAAATTTTTCAAAAAATTGATACAGACAATATTCCGATCAATGAAAAAGTAAAACTTACTCAACTGATTGAGGAGTTTTCTGATATCTTTGCACTAGATAATGAGAAATTATCTGAAAATAATTTTTATCAACAAAAAATTTCTGTAACGGACGATACACCGGTTTACATTAAACCTTATCGTACCCCGCATAGTCAGAAAGAGGAAATTAATAAGCAAGTGAAAAAATCATTAGATAACGATTTAATCGAAACATCTACTTCCAGTTACAACTCTCCTATTTTACTTGTTCCGAAAAAAGGTACAAATAGCGAGAAGAAATGGCGTTTAGTTGTCGATTTCCGACAGCTGAACAAACAAATACTTGCCGATAAATTTCCGTTAACCCGTATTGATGACATTCTTGATCAATTGGGTCGAGCAAAATGGTTTTCCACATTGGACTTAATGTCCGGATTTTTGCAAATTCCTCTTGATGAAAAATCAAGACAATATACAGCTTTCAGTACTGAAAATGGACGTTACCAGTATAAACGTTTACCTTTTGGTCTAAAAATTTCACCCAATAGCTTTCAAAGGATGATGACCATTGCTATGACAGGTCTGAATCCGGAAGTTGCATTTTTGTATATTGACGATATCATCGTCATAGGTTGTTCTACAGAGCACCATCTGAATAATTTGCGTAAAGTTTTTGAACGATTACGTAAATATAATTTGAAACTGAACCCAAGTAAATGCAATTTTTTCAAGAAGGAAGTAACCTATTTAGGGCACAATATTTCCGATAAAGGCATCCTCCCTGATTCTTCAAAGTTTGAAGCAATTATTAACTATCCAGTTTGCAAAACTGCAGATGATGTGAGACGATTTGTTGCATTTTGCAACTATTATCGTAAATTTATTAAAAATTTTGCGCAAATAGCAGCACCTTTAAATAAATTATTAAGAAAAAACGTTAAATTTGAATGGACGGAAGAATGCCAAAGTTCATTCGACAAGTTGAAGAGATCACTTACTGAACCAAATATCTTGCAATATCCTGATCTCAAACAACCTTTCATTCTAACTACAGACGCTTCGGATAAAGCGTGTGGAGCCGTACTTTCACAGAAACATGGTGAAGATGAGTTGCCAATTGCTTTCGCCAGTAAGTCATTTACTAAAGGTGAAGCACATAAACCAGTAATTGAAAAAGAATTAACTGCAATTCATTGGGCAGTTAATCATTTCCAGCCATATTTGTTTGGCACACGTTTTACAATTAAAACTGATCATAAACCTCTAACGTATTTGTACACCAAAAAGAACCCGAGTCAAAAGTTAACTAGAATGCGACTTGACTTGGATGAATATGATTTCGATATAGAATTTATCAAGGGTCAATCAAATGTTTGTGCGGATGCTTTATCCAGAATCAATCTAAGCTCAGATGATCTTAAACAAGTAGCTATCATGGCAGTACAAACCAGAGCGATGACCAACTCAAGTGAAAACGGAATGGCCAACCGTATTTATGACTCTTTGGCGAGCGTTCGTTCGAGACAGTCGCAACTTTTCGTTCGTCCGGTTTGTACTTTCCAGTTCGGTGGCTATTTTCGTGCTAGTGTTTCCGAGTGATCAAGTTTATTAAGTAATTATCCCTAGTGGGACCCGTGCGGTTGGCTAGGCCACTATTTTTGCCGCAAAAGTTCGTTTGGTTTGAGTAAAGTTCACGTTTTCTTTATATCACGTGGCGCATTGACCGATTATCGAGCACAGCAGTGCAGCACCCCCGCATACCGCGCCGCTCGCGCGGCCGTGGTCGGCTTCTTCCAGTGAGTACCCAAGCTCATCGTCGGCGACAGCAGCAGCCGACCGAGAGAAGAGCAGAGAGCGTTCAACCGTGGCACACACCCTTAAATGAAACAACACAGCACACGAGTAACTTTCACGCAGCGACCGAAAAGACAAAAGAATTTTCACGCAGATTTGTGTAACACCGGATCAGCACATTTTTTGTGTTGATCCAGTGTTACACAAATCTGCGTGAAAATTCTTTTGTCTTTTCGGTCGCTGCGTGAAAGTTACTCGTTGCGCTGTGTACATCGAGTTCTGCGTGCACCAACGACGGCGCTCAGCAGCAGCTCGCTTCCTCCCAGTGCGGGCGATCCGATCGCTTGGACCTGTCGTCGTCGATCCTGTGACTAAACAGAGTGCACAAAGATAAGTACATAAAGTCACCCCTCGTTGTTCCCCCCTCTCCTCTGACTCTTTGATTAGATTTAATTTGGTACATAAGCAGTTTTTTCTCACTTTTCCTGTAGCGTTAATTTTGTCCCTTGTTTTTCGATTATTTCTCGTCCCCGTGATAGTGTTAGTTTTTGAGTGCCCCGTGGTGGTAGTTAGCTACCACAATGGGCGATGATGAAGATGGTGGGGGTACGTCGTACCGCATCAACGAAGCTACATTATTGGCATCGGATTGCTCGAGCCAACAAGGCGATGTAAATGCTAATCCCTTTGTCTCCCTTCACCCTGACGCTTCTGCAATGGACACCAACAGTAAATCTGTTTCGACGTCCCCCCGCCTCAAGGCCTACCCTCCCGACTTTGGCGGGCCATATGTTGTTTTCTTCCGACCCAAAGGCAAACGTTTGAACACCGTTCAGATTAGCAAGGACTTGACAAAGCGGTTTTCTTCTGTTATCGCCATTGACATGGTTGGTACAGGAAAGCTTCGGGTTTCGGTTGGTGACCGAAAGCAGGCTAATGAGATTGTGGCCTATGAGCTCTTCACACTTGAATATTTCGTTTACATTCCAAGCCATCAGGTCGAGATCTCGGGGAAGGTCGCCGAAGGATCTTTGACCTGCGAAACGATCATGCAAGGCTGTGGTCGCTTCAAGAACCCTTCTCTTCCTCCTGTCCAGATACTGGACTGCCGGCAACTGCATTCGGTCTGCCAGGAGGGCGAGAAAAAGGTTTACACACCATCGGATGAGTTTTGTGTGACCTTCTCCGGATCAGCATTACCAGACCTGCTGGTGATTGGCAAACTTCGGCTACCTGTGCGGCTGTATGTACCAAAGGTTATGAACTGCACCAATTGCAAGCAGCTGGGCCACACTGCCCAGTACTGCGGCAACAAACCTCGCTGTGCAACATGCGGGGAGAGACATGTGGACGGTGCGTGTAAAACGCCGCCAAAGTGTGTTTATTGTGGCAGTGACCGTCCACATGATCTCAATGTCTGCCCGAAGTACATACAGCAAAAACAACATCAAAAACGGTCGTTGCAGCAGCGTTCAAGGCGAAGCTACGCCGAGATGCTGAAGAAAGCTGCTCCGGTCGTTGAATCACGCAACATCTACTCGTCTTTGTCTCTCGATGATCAGGGCTCTGACTCTGAGGTTGGAGACGGGGTTCCCTTTGTGTTCAAAGGTGAAACGAGGAAACGGATGAGGCTCCAGAGACCAACCAAAAAACCTCGGAATCTGCCTAGCAGTGACCCCCAACCCACCGTGACAAATTCTAGGAGTGTTAAGAAAGGCACCAAACGTTCACCTCCTGGATTCAAAATCCAAGATGAACGGGACTTTCCTTCGCTCCCAGGAACATCAAAAATCCCAGATGTTCCAATTTTTTCGACTTCTCAGCCAGAGGGGCAGCATTCAGAAAACCAGGAACAACCCCTTGGTGCTCCGATGTTTACGCTGTCTGGCATCGTAGACATCATTCTCAGCTTCTTCAATGCTCCCGACTCAGTGAAGAACATTATTAAAGGACTTCTTCCTTGTGTGTCCCCTCTTTTGAAGCAGCTGGCTTCTAAAATGCCTCTTCTTGCGACAATCGTATCTTTCGATGGCTAATTTAACCACCGAGGTCGAAGATATGATTTCTGTTCTACACTGGAACTGTCGTAGTATAGTACCGAAATTAGACGTTTTTAAATTTTTACTTAGCAATTTACAATGCGATGTTTTTGCGCTCTCCGAAACATGGCTGACACCTGATGTGACCCTACCTTTTACCGATTTCAATATCATCCGCCTTGATCGATCCGACTCGTATGGAGGGGTGCTTTTAGGGATCAAAAAGCAGCACTCATTTTATAGAGTCGATTTACACCCGATGACAGGCATTGAAGCCGTCGCATGTGCAGTGACTATCCGGGGGAGAAGCCTAAGTTTCGCCTCCATTTATCTTCCACCGAGAACTGCGATATCTCGCAGAGATCTCGCCCACATCTGCTCGGTTATGCCTGAGCCACGGCTGCTGATGGGAGATTTTAACTCCCATGGTACAGGCTGGGGGGAACTGTACGATGACAGCCGTTCATCTTTGATATATGACCTCTGCGACGACTTCAACATGACAATTTTGAACACTGGGGAAGTTACGCGAGTGGCACCTCCAGCTAAAGATGGCAGTCCTAGAGACAGCCGATTAGACCTCTCAATCTGTTCGAGCTCACTATCGCTGGAGTGCACATGGAGGGTTATCCAGGATCCCCATGGTAGTGATCATCTGCCGATCGTTGTTTCTATTTCCAATGGCCCACAGCAGCCTCCATCTATTGGCATCACCTATGACCTCACGAAACACATTGACTGGGGGAAGTACGCGGAAGCAATCATCGACGGTGTGCAATCGGTAGAAGTCCTTCCACCGCGGGAAGAGTATCAGTTTCTCTCAGAACTGATCATCAGTAGCGCGCTTCAGGCACAACGTCGGCCAGTACCAGGTCCATCGGTTCGTAGGAAACCCCCCAATCCATGGTGGGACAGTGAGTGTACAGAAATCTATCGCGAGAAATCCGCGGCGTTTAAAGAGTTTCGTAAACGCGGTACGGTCGAAAACTTTGAGCGGTACGCTTCCCTTGAACGCAAGTTTAAGAACTTGATCAAGGCGAAGAAAAGCGGTTATTGGCGTCGCTTCGTCGAGGGCTTGTCGCGCGAGACTTCGATGAGAACTCTTTGGAACGTCGGGAGAAGAATGCGTAACGCGTCGTCGGTTAACGAGGATCGGGAAAGCTCTCCCCGGTGGATTCTCAAGTTCGCAAAAAAAGTTTGTCCAGATTCCGTACCCGTGGAGCGAATAATTCGTAACGTTTCCGAAGATAGGGATGACATGGATAGGCCGTTTTCGATGGTGGAATTCTCACTTGCTCTCCTTTCATGTAACAATTCTGCTCCAGGGATGGATCGAATCAAGTTCAACTTGCTTAAAAACCTCCCTGACGTCGCTAAGAAGCGCTTGTTGAACTTGTTCAATCAGTTCCTGGATAACAACATCGTTCCGGATGATTGGAGGCAAGTGAGAGTGATAGCTATTCAAAAACCAGGGAAGCCCGCGTCGGATCATAACTCGTACCGTCCAATCGCGATGTTGTCTTGCCTACGGAAGTTGTTGGAGAAGATGATTCTCTTTCGACTGGACAAATGGGTTGAATCGAGGGGCATGTTGTCAGATACACAATTTGGTTTCCGCAGAGGCAAAGGAACGAACGACTGTCTTGCGTTACTTTCTTCAGAAATTCAGCTTGCCTTTGCTCAAAAACAGCAAATGGGCTCAGTGTTTTTGGATATTAAGGGGGCTTTTGATTCAGTTTGTGTCGATGTTCTTTCCGACAAACTCCACGAAAGTGGCCTTTCACCAATTTTAAACAACTTTTTGTATAATTTGCTGTTTGAGAAGCAGATGAGATTTGCTCATGGTGACTTGACAGTTTCACGAATTAGTTACATGGGTCTCCCCCAGGGTTCATGTCTAAGCCCCCTTCTTTACAATTTTTATGTCAGAGACATAGATGATTGTCTCATGGAAAATTGCACGTTAGGACAGCTTGCGGATGACTGTGTTGTTTCTGTAACGGGATCAATAGCAGTTGATCTGCAAGGACCACTACAGGAAACTTTGGACAATTTGTCTACTTGGGCTCTCAAGCTGGGTATCGAATTCTCTCCGGAGAAAACTGAGATGGTTGTCTTTTCTAAAAAACACAAACCGGCTAAGTTTCCGCTCGTTCTGATGGGTAAGACAATCACTCATAGCATG
>NC_085138.1:62757903-62782903 GCF_035046485.1 Aedes albopictus | reverse complement strand
CGCCATCCGCCAGGTGTTGTAGAAATTCTGCGAATACAACGTGCTCACACATCACTTGTTCATCGATTTCAAATCGGCGTATGATACAATCGATCGAGAACAGCTATGGCAGATTATGCACGAATACGGATTCCCGGATAAACTGATACGATTGATCAAGGCGACGATGGATCGAATGATGTGCGTAGTTCGAGTATCAGGGACACTCTCGAGTCCCTTCGAATCTCGTAGAGGGTTACGGCAAGGTGATAGTCTTTCGTGCTTGCTGTCCAACATTGCTTTAGAGGGTGTAATAAGGAGAGCGGGGATAAACACGAGTGGGACGATTTTCACGAAGTCCGTTCAGCTGCTTGGTTTCGCCGATGATATTGATATTATTGCTCGTAAATTTGAGACAATGGCGGAAACGTACATCCGACTAAAGAGTGAAGCCAGGCGAATCGGATTAGTCATTAATGTGTCGAAGACAAAGTACATGATGGCAAAGGGCTCCAGGGAGGAATCACCGCGCCCGCCACCCCGAATTTCTATCGACGGTGATGAAATCGAGGCGGTTGAAAAATTCGTGTACTTGGGCTCACTGGTGACCGCCGACAACGACACCAGCAGAGAAATTCAGAGGCGCATTGTGGCAGGAATTCGTGCTTACTTTGGACTCCGCAGAACTCTACGATCGAATAAAGTTCGCCGTAACACGAAGTTAACTATCTACAGGACGCTCATTAGACCGGTCGTTCTCTATGGGCACGAAACATGGACCCTACGTGCAGAGGAAAAACGCGCCCTTGCAGTTT
Source organism: Aedes albopictus (assembly GCF_035046485.1). Lineage (NCBI taxonomy): Eukaryota > Metazoa > Arthropoda > Insecta > Diptera > Culicidae > Aedes > Aedes albopictus. Next base: position 62,782,109 of record NC_085138.1, on the reverse strand, counting down.
TCGAACGGAAGGTGTTGCGTACCTCCTACGGCGGAGTGCAGATGGAAGGCGGGACGTGGAGAAGGCGAATGAACCACGAGCTATGTTGTACATCAGCTGCTGAGAGAACCAACCATCGTCCATACCGCGAAAATCGGGAGGCTACGGTGGGCGGGTCACGTCATCAGGATGTCGGATAGCATTCCGACTAAAATGGTTCTCGAGAGTCATCCGACCGGTACAAGGAGACATGGAGCGCAGCGAGCTGGGTGGGTCGACCAAGTGGAGGACGATCTGCGGACCCTACGCAGAGTGCGGAACTGGAGACAAACAGTCATGGACCGAGTGGAATGGAGGCGGCTACTATGTACAGCAGAGACCACCCCGGCTTTAGCCTGATCGGTAAGGTAAGTAATCTGCTCATTTTGAAATCAAAACCACATAAATTTATGCTGGGAAGCTAGAAAAATAATCAGAGTACTACTGATATTATATAAATTTAAGGGAATTGGGGGCAAAATAGAATACTTAGGCAAACTAACAGAATCCTAGCGCTCAAATATATTTGTATGTGATCTCGGAACATTTTGTAGAAATAAACACACCATACAAATCCAGAAAGATTGGCAAATGATGTGGAAACTATAAGTTATCAACGAAGCTTAAGGAAGTTCAAGATTTGGAAAGTTCAAGATTTATTTATTTGTCCAATCAACAGGCTCCATATAAACCCCAATAATGTTTCTTAAATCTAAAGTCTAATATTACATACCTAAGGAATCACAGTCAAATATAAAACTTAAATATAAACAATGGAAAGACTTCACTAACAGTCAAACAATGTTGGGGCTAAATGAGCTACATGTGTTTAGTAGTTACACATTGAAAAGCATAAATTGATTTATATACAGAGGACATATACGAGAAGAACAATTGAGTCTCATGAGCAAATAATGTTTAAATTTCATCATATACGGTAAATGGGACCGATAGTTTGACAACATGTTGCCCAAGTTGACTCATTTCGATGTTTATTCTATATCCATAAACATTTTTCAATCAAAATCATTTCATGTTATTTTGAAAAGCTCTGCAATTTATCAGTAAACTACTAATTCTATATTAATATAAGGGAATTGGGGCTAAATGGGTTACTCCTGCAAACCTATGATAACCTATGTTGCTAAATCTATTTAAGTATGCTCTGCAAACAATTTGTCATGACGAAAGCCTAAAAAAATCCAAAAAGTTTAATTGGCGATTAGCTACACATTAATTTTCTTTAAAATATAAGGGAATTGGGGCTAAATAGGTTACTTATGCAAACCTTTGGTAATATATGTTGCTAAGATCTATTTATGTATGCTCTGCAAACAGTTTCTCATGAAGAAAACCTCAAAAAATTCCAAAAAGTTTGATAAACGATGAGCTGCCTATTAATTTCCTTCTAAATATAAGGGAATTGGGGCCAAATGGGTCCTATGAGTTAATGTTGCGTTACTAAAATACCCAAATCGATTTCTTTATAAAAGACATATACAAAAAGAAGAATTTAGTCTCATGAGCATCTTATATTATGCAAAGTAAGTCGTATAAGTCTTGAAAAATCGTTTTTTATAGGAATATCATAATATAAGGGAATTGGGGCAAAATGGCTCCGGTAACTTTACAACATGCGGCCCAGGGTGCTTACATCAATTTGAATATTATGTCTGAACATTTTGAAATCAGTATCGCATGAGATTATGCTGAGCAGCTAGGCAAACAATTACAAAACTAATAATAATATACTTATATAAGGGAATTGGGGCAAAATGGGGTGTTTGAACAAATTTACGACAATTTATTATGCTCAAATCTCTTTGTGTAATCCCTCAAGACATTTTGTTATGATAGACACCTTACGTAATACCAAAAAGTCTGATTTGCGATGCGAAAACTATAAGATATCTTCGAAATATAAAGGATTTGGGGCTAAATGGGCCCCGTAGAGCAATTTGCCGTCGCGTGCGGTGGATGACACCAGTCTCAATCGATTTCCCAGGCTTTTTCCATTCGGAAATGGTTTAGTTCGATTCACTTGGAGTCACTTGGAACAAAAGATATAGAATTCTTTGTCGGTTTTGGTTGGCTCTTGCCCAATGTGCAATGGTTCCGTAGGCTTACCAATATTTATTGTTGTTCACCTCAATCGGCAACTACGGCTGTTTATCGTACCACTCCTGTGCCGTGTTCAAAAAACACGGAAGTTTTACCAGAAATTCAACACATCCCGCAACGTCTTCGTGTCGTAAGTCGAAATATGCAATAATAAGGCCGATTTCAACTTATTATCGGAGGTGATTGAAAGGTGGAAGCAGCACTTTGATGAGCACCTATACGGCACGGAGAACGTAGGTACATGGATCAAGGACACCAGGCAATCAATTATGTCAGGACAGCAGAGGACGGGAATGATCCAACTTTCACGAGAAGGGAAGTTAAGGATACCATTCACCAACACAAAACCAACAAAGCAGCTGGTAAGCATAGTATCGCAGCAGAACTTCTCAAGGTGGCCCCAGACAAGTTGCCTACCAAGCGCATTTACCGTTTCAGCCGTATTACCTACACAGTCTATAACTTTTTCCCTAGTTCAGCTGCGGTTGGCAGGCCAGCTGAATCAGTGTTGAGGCCACCCAACCCAAACTGAAAAAAATCGCTCAAACCTGCTCGCACAGAATCGGTACGGCTGGCCCGCCGGCCGGAGGTTCCTATAAATTTAATGAATTATTATGTTTTTCAATTTTGCTTTCATCCCTTTCAATGAGAGCACGTTTAAACCCGCAAGCAGCCGGTGAGTGCGATGATTATTCTTCATTTCGATACTCCGTCCGTTTCATTATTCCGATAGGGTTACCAGGGTGGGTTGAACGATTGAAAAGCTATCCGTATTGGCTACACTTGTACAGGTTGAGCACGCTTCCAAAAGAGCCAACCAATATTTCTCCACGCACCCTCTATTCATGATCCCCCATTCGATGGCAACGTATTGGCAACCTTGTGTTCCGAGTTGCGTTCACAGCCAGCCAGCGAAGCGATTTTCAACACAAGAGTGCCTCCCATCCTACTCCCCAACACTCCATCCTCTCATCGCAATCGAGCATTCGTTTTAATAAGCTTTTATTGATAAATTAATTCGATGATTTTCGAACTAATATATTTCGTTGATTGGTTTGCTTTTTCATTCATGCCATCATCCCCATCGATTCGTGATGGTGATGGTGGGGCAAGACGTGCTCTCTTACTTCCCTCCCCACTCTTTGGCAATTTTCGCGTATCTCATTCACAGCTATAGCACGGTTGCTGCCGGCCGACTCCACGCTGATCACCAGCAGCAGCGCAGCAGCACCGATGCCAAACCGGCAAGCTATTTGTTTTTCTCACTCTTCTAGAGCTGATGTCCTCCCCACTCCCCAGCTAGCTCCCTTCTCAAACTTTATTCGACGACGTTTGGAGAGGTGAGACGCGATTGAAAGCAGACTCCGTTTGTAGCGCACAACTCTTGGAGAGTAACAGTAGCGTTCAAAAGTTTGACAAATGGGCATTTTTATTATCGTACAAATTGGGCCGAAGGGTCTCAGATTTTCATGAAACTTTTTCCACAGGCAGGACTCATGGATATATGACCAAAAAAAAAAATGAGAAAAATTCAGGGTCGCCTATTTTCCCGGAAAACTCAGGTGGAAATTTTTGGATTTCCCCTGACACTACTTACTTTGAAAAATCATAACTCAAGAACGAAGCATCGTTGAAACAAAAATTTTTAGAGAAAATGGAAGCAAATTTTCTTAGGAATCAAAAAAAAAATATAAACTTTACACAAAATTTTCCACAGTTGATAAAATTCGTAAAGAAAAGCCGGAAAAACTATGTCCGAACTCGCGAAAAATTTTCAAAATAAGATTTTTGAGAAGGTAATTTTAAAAGCTTTGATCGCTGAAATTTTTGGAATGTTTTTTTTTTTGTTTTCGTTACTGAGTTATAGCCAATTTTGTGAAAATGACCATGTAAGCCTGTTTTTCACTAAATTTCCCATAACTCAGGAACGAAAATTAAGTGCATTCCAAAAATTTCAGCGATAGAAGCTTATGAAAATACAGTCTCAAACATATGTTTTTTGAAAATATTCCACGAGTTCGGACATAGTTTTTCCAGATTTTCTTTATCAATTTTCTAAACGGTGGAAAATTTTGCGGAAAACTTTTACCACTTCATATTTTTTTTTGAATTCCTGAGAAAATTTGTTTCTATGATGCTTCGTTCTTGAGTTATGATTTTTCAAAGAAAAAGCCTCTATGGCACATTTGGACATTTTTCAACAAAATTCGCCATAACTCAAAAACGAAAAAAAAGTGCATTCCAAAACTTTCAGCGATTAAAGCTTATAAAATTACCTCCTCAAAAATATTTTTTCGAAATTTTTGCACGAGATTGGGCATAGTTTTTCCGGCTTTTCTTTACGAATTTTATCAACTGTGGAAAATTTTGTGGAAAACTTTTTCCAGTTCATATTTTTTTGGTATAACTTTTTTCACAGCCGTAGGATCACTTCGCGGTCTTCGACAAAGTTCTTTGGCGTGAAGTTACCTACAATAATATCAAATGGTTTGATTATTGAACGCTTACAGCGCCACCTAGCGGCAAAATTCGAAAACTTAAAATTTCTGCATACATTTGGCTAAGTTTTCTCATAAAAATTTAAGCGTTTTGAGCGCCCCCTTAGGCTCAACCGATTTTGCTCAAATTTTGAACGTAGCTGCTGGGAGTCCAAAACAACTGATTTGGGAGGTAAGACTTGGCATTTTTCGAAATTTTTGTTTTCCATATAAGTGTGGGCCACCCTACTGAACATGTTTATCAAACTGTTACTAGAATAAAAGTATTAGCTATTCTCCAATACATTTGACAAGAAATTTCGCACATTATTCACACATGTCTAAAGAAAATCTTTGGAAAATTAGTTGGAAGTTTATTTCCGAATTCGTTGGTGTATTACTTGCAAGGACAGGCTCTGTTATACACTTCTAAAAGAACAACTTCACTAAGTTCCACAATGCGAACAGGAGGATTTTTCGCGCGTTTGAATTCGAGAATCATATGCGGTATTCTCACTGAAACAGTGCCGATTCGTTCGTTGAGGGTTCGTTAGATGTGCTGTCTCGATGGTTGAATGTTCGCTGGTTGGGGCAAAACCAAACTAAAAAGCACTGTCAATGTCAAAATCGATGACAAAATGAGCTGGACGTCTGACCCCTGTCGCATCACAACTCCTACACAGTTCGAAAAAAACCTGTAAAATTATGACGGATCGAATGTAACAAAAGGACCCCGTCATATATGATGGAAATTTTTGTGCGATCTCAAAATTGCATTGCAGATATCTGTTAGAAAATATGAAGAAAAATTAAGATCCGAGCGAGAATTGAACTCAGATCCTTGGAGTGTGAGTAGCACGCCCGAGCTCTCTCGGCTATCTCAGCTTGTTGAATAGCAGACAGTCAAAGTTAAACTCCTTCTACCATAATGCACGCATTCCTGACATGCTCCGACTGCTGCAAAGAGTACTGAGAGAGACAACGGGGAAACCGCCACAGCTGCGAGCAGCCGTTCTTTACCCCACGTCTCCACTAGACAGAAATGTCTTGCCATTTTCCTGCCAGAAAGAGAAAATGTAACAGAAATGATCAACACCGCTGCTTTCCATGCAAACAGCGAGAGAACATTTCTGTCATGACACATCTGTCCAGCAAAATGGCAAGACATTTCTGTCTAGTGGAGACGTCGGGTTAGCTGACGACGGAGAGTGGCTGGCATGGTTTATAGCAGATGCATGTAAATTTAAAGCGAATATGCTTTAAAATCTGTAAACAAGCCGTCTCACCAGCAGCGGACTGCTCGGCTGACGTTGAATGTTGGCGATTTACATTTTTCTGTCGCAAATTTCAGTTGATCTTCAATTTACGTGCTGTTTAACTTTCATATTTTTTTGCTGTGTATATACAGAACGTTTGTGTAAGTGTTTCACGACGCATTCCTCGTAAGTTGTGTGTGTCTAGACTCTAGAGCATTTGGATCAGTTGTCAGTTGCTCCAATGAACGAACACGGTTCGCTAATCGGGGCGCAGTCGTGACCCAACCAGCAAATCTGGACTGTAGCAGCTTTGTTGAGCACATTCAATGTTGTGAAAATCACATTTAATAACATTTACAATTTCAAATTCTTACAAATAACAACTTAGATTTTAGTGCATAAATTCAAACCTCCAACCAACATTCCTTTCTACATCAGTTTTTCATCTCGTCTTCCCCAGTTCAGTGTTACCAGTTTTAGAGCACAACTAAAAGTTATCATAAAATAAATTCCTGGAGAAGTTTCTACAGTAATCACTGGGGAAATGTCCAAAGAAATTTCTGAATTTTCGCCAATTGGTTACGACTGTTCTTGGTGTATTTTTAGGTTTTTTCTGGCTTTTCAGTCCGATTGTGAGATCAAAAACAATCTTATGTTCTCTTACTCCGACGTTTCGATCCGTATCGGATCTTTCTCAAGGATTCGAGTTATCGATTGCTTTCTCGTCATTTGGATTTTTCAATCTCTCAACCGTCATTTGATGTTTGTGGAAATCCGTTTTTACCCGGAAAAACCACAAATTTGATTTGACTAATCGGGATTCGGACCGCTTTCGATACTATTGTAGATAGATAGATTTGTTTCAGTGTTATTTGCTTGATTTTTACTTCAACTTTAATGAATTAACGATTTGTTTCAGAGCTGTTCATGTAAATAGAGTTGTGATTGTAATGTAGATCAATTAAAATTCTGTGTACCGTAATCCGGGGCCAAATTGATCACTTTAAAACAACTTTTGCGGATAACATCAGTGCCAATTCAAATATTGCCAAAAGAATTTCTGTAAAACCAGTACCCTGTGGATCTCCATGAAACCATGTGACAGAATTTTGTTCAACAAATTTAAACTTTAAGTTAAATAACTCCAAATATCAAAAAATTGGAAATGCCACTTTGGGGCGAAATGGATCAGTACACAATTAAGCATCGGTTGGAAAGGAAAATTTCCTTCTCCGCTTAATTTTGCTCTTCTAAAACCGAATAACGCGTTTAAAATCTTACAACTAGTGAATTTAATACTTTAAATGCAAAATTAAATTTTGAAATTTTCCCTTAAACGCCTGAAGGTAGGCAATTTAATTTGAAATAAGTGATTTTATCGCAATAAATGACTATTTCATCATAAAATGAACTTTTTTATAACTATTTCATGTTCTGATTAGCTTCATAACTTCCTAACTAAGGTTCCACAAAAATGTTAAAATAGTGAATTTACGGGAAGTCCTATTAGCAATCGATTGTTTAGTAGCAATGATTTCAGCTAAATGAGAAATACAGTTCAAATTCTTTAAAAAATAAGGCAAAACTAGCTTTTTTCCTAAAAATGAAAGTCACAGACAGCTACGAACCAGATGACGTAAAAAAATTAAGATCATTGCGACGCTTAAGAGTTCCTAATATGGAATTACAATGTAGTATCCAAATGATCAATTTCACCCCGGTTTACGGTATTATAATAATAATATTTATTGTTTCAGGTAAAATCAGGTAATTGGTCTATATAATTAAAAATATTTAAATTATATGATGAGTGAGATATTGGGAGGGGTAGCCTAAGGAAGCTAAATGAACTGGTTTCTGGACAAATGTTCGTGGGGTGGCCAGACTTTGTCACGAGAAACAACCATCGTGTTGTCTTCTGAAGGTCTCCAGTAAATTTAGCTTAACTTGCTACAACATACCATCAGGTAGATCATTCTTTTCCGGTATGACTCTGCAGCGATAGGTAATCTTTGCGCTGATAGTGGGTACACAATCATCATCATTTTAGCGTTACGTAACAAATGGATGCTGCCTAGAAGAATTTCTGGAGCAAATGCAGGAGCAGTGATGTTAAAGCTTTCAACGACATCCTCCATTCCTTCATTGCTCAAGCAATCTCGTCAATCAGACATCCGAGAAAACCAGTCTGCTCCAACGCTACAAAATTTCCGTTCATTAAACGACAGTTTGATGAGACTATCCGTATTTACCACGCATATACTGCCGCTCTACGCATAATTGTCCCATGTTATATGGGATTCCCATACAACATGGAACAAATGGGCGTAGAACGGCAGTATAATCGACGTTTGTATGAAAACTAAGTCGCGAGGGGGAAAAATGACCTTCATGTGAATTCTACACTTCCCTGTAGAACGCCGGCGAGGATGTAGTTAAAATGGGAATCTACTCCATTGAGCGAAACTCTGAATGTCTTGTCTGACAGATAATTAAGGTAAGGGAGGCATTTTGGGCCGCTTTAGGAAGTGGATGCACAATTCAGTGAAAAAAGATGGTCCCCAATTCTAAATATGGATAATTTTAGTAGGCATTACGTAGAGCAACTTGTTTTCTGTCGAAAAAGGCCAAACAGAACTCAAAATTGTTGTAGTAAATACAAGAAATATCAAAACTCCTGAAGGATCTCGGGCTTCTATTTGGGACCACCAAGTGCACATATTTTGACTCACCAAATTAAACTTCAATTGATTGATGAAATGAAAGCCACCTCAGCAAAAATTTAAACATAGTTAAAACTACGTGAAGTTTACATCCTTTCTATTCATTTTTCGAGGCAGGGAACGTTTAAAAATTACGTAACGGTAAAAAAAAAGATGAAATTTTCTTGCTACTGCCAGTTTTTACGCATTGTAGTATGATGTTTCATAGAAAAATGTTACGCAAAACGTGTATTTATTAACTATGGCATGGCGTAAGTCACCATGTATAAATTACGTAACGCTTCATAGGAAGTGTGAAAGTCTAGTGATTTTGCTTAATATAAAGGCGTTCCACACATATTGTATTGAGTGGAAAGGCCATAAAAATAAAGTAATTTGAATGATACGTTATTTTGTCAAACATACATTAGATAACGCATTGTCACAGTCATCAACTAATTGCCGAGAAGGACAACTTTTCTAAACTGGATGACTGAACACCTGAAAACTTCAACTTGTCGAAAAGTTGTTAGGGCACAAATCGAATCGAAACGAAATAACTGGCGAAAAGTTGTTAGAACAAATCGAACCCACATTGTGATTATATTGAACATATTTTGGTCATACCTCAAACCACCATTTTAGTAAATATTATCGCTCCACCGAGGTTAAGAACAGTTTATTTTGAGTTCTTACATGGCCCTAACTACATTCACATGGAATAAACATTTATTTGTAAAATTTAATACCTCTTCGAAGCCGACTACAAATTTGTCACCTTCTTTGTTTTTGGTGCTTTTCCGTGCGTTTCATTGGACGTGAAAACATTTTCTCTATTTTTGATAATGAACAGCATATTTAACTGCCATCCAAAACAAAGGTCATCACACAGTTGAATGCTTTTAGTGTTGTAATAAAAATTTACCAAGATTTAGTAGAGATTATGTGATAAATATCATAAAACTCCCTGCCTGGTCCAAAATACCTCCACTACCATACAGGGGATAGACAAAATGATCGGGACAAGCAAAATTTTCACTTTTCAAAAAATGTTCAACCGGCTGTAACTTTTTGAAAAATGCATCAAATATTCTCAAATTTTCACTGTGAGTGCATCAACTAGTTGTGCATCAGTGGTTCAAATTTAAAAAAGATCGAGCCAGTCTCAACGAAGTTATAAAGATTCTTCAAAAAGGTAAAATAATCCGATAGGCAACTTTGAGCTGTTATATCTCCGGATTCAATGAACCGATTGAAATTAAATTTTGACCATTTATGACTTATATAATGAACTCTGGAAAAAGTTTGACTTAACTTGCAACTTTTAACAAGAGACAAAATTATAGCGATTTTAATTTTTTCACGATTTTTAGTAAATTGGTCCATTTTTAATATGCATTCTATAACTTTTTCAATTTATTGGTGGCTATGTTGTTAATTTCCTTCAAAACAAATTTATATATAAGTCAATTAGAGGGAAAATAAATGAACTATAATTTGCATCTTGAATTTTGAAACGATGTTGATATTTTGGAAAATTTTATGTTTTATTAGAAAAATAATCTAATCGTTATAATTTTCTTCTGTGTTATAAATACTAAGTTAAGTCAATGGTTCTTCATAGCTCATTATATAAGTCATAAATGGTCAAAATTTCATTTCAATCGGTTCATTGAATCCGAAGATATAACAGCTCAAAGTTGCCTATCGGATTATTTTACCTTTTTCAAGAATCTTTATAACTTCGTTGAGACTGGCTCGATCTTTTTTAAATTTGAACCACTGATGCACAACTAGTTGCTGCACTCACAGTGAAAATTTGAGAATATTTGATGCATTTTTCAAAAAGTTACAGCCGGTTGAACATTTTTTGAAAAGTGAAAATTTTGCTTGTCCCGATCATTTTGTCTATCCCCTGTATGTTGATGATTGTCTCCAAATAGTTGGGAAGTTTGTACCAGTAGTGCAGCTTAAACACCATGCCATCGTGCTAGACGTTATCGAATGATTTTTTTTAACATCGAGCAACACCATAGCAGAGGTTTTGGAAAGGGACATGTTCCGTCTGAGGATTTTTGTAAATCGTATCAGTTGGTGCACGGTGGTTCGACCGCGAGGAAAATCGAATTATTCCTCGAGTAAGATGTTGTGTTGATCAGTTGCAGAAGGCAATTGCTGATATATCGCCTTTTTATGTACATACAATGCTGAGAGGAAGCTAATGGGTCTTTAGCTCTTGAGGGAGAGAGGGTTTTCCCAAAGATTCCTGGGTATTAGGTCGCGATGATGATGATTGGGCCAGCAGGTGTTTCAACCTCGACCTGGACACCTAGAGTTTCCATTATGCTCTCCAACTGTAGCTGGTCCGATCAAGCCTCACACTAGGAATCCGGGTATAAAGACAGTTTTCTCAGATTTCAGACACATCTCCATAATTATAACGATGTTCTTTGTGTCGAGAAAGTGGACAAATTCGTAAGTAAAACATCCGATCATACGACTCAGGGGATCTCGACGAAAGTTTGAAAATGGGCTGACAACTCGATTTTCAAAATTAACTGTGTACCACATGCACATGCAAACGAAACCAACCTAACCTAAACATCGATTTCATCAACTCGAATTTATTCACGATTTCGAAGTTTGGAGTGGAATGAATTCACTTTTGATCGGTTCGAAACTTCTTCGACCGCTACTGTACTCATAGGAGGCGCATCCGAGTCTCACGGTTTACGCTTTCCTCCTTCTCCCACTCCCTTTCGGGGTTTAACATCGTGAGTGGTTTCAGCTTCGCGATGATTGAAGATCGATTTTGGTGTGGAAGGAGAATCGATTGAACTACGGAAGGGGTGAATGAGGTAGAGATGGAGCAAGCCTCGTCTATTACACATGCTCACTCGAAAGCAGCACGCTAGCGCCAAGCAAACAAATAGCTGAATGATGTTCGTTCCTCCTCGTCATCGCTTGTAACAGCACTGCTGTTTTTTTTGTATAGCACACCACATCGTCTAACTATACTAAACGGAGAACCGCGGATAAAACCTATTTGTTCCGAGATGAAACGCCGGCTCTCAGCGGAGATTAAGTATACGCGCGTGGAGTTGATTCCGATCTACACAGAGATTTGCACGTGTCGGTTGGTTTGCGGCGGTGCGGCAGACTGCGATGGGTGTGATGTACTTATAATTATGGAATTGGCCATTGTTCCGCTGATTGGAAAGACCTTTGTGACCTTTCTTGTACGAGCCTACATATTCTTTCTAGTGTGACATCTCTGGGATTGGCTCTTGATCTCTGCTCAACCCAAGTAACAACGACAGCTGAATTAAAGCTTATTCAGCCATTCTTCAAGTTTAAGAGCGGTTTATTCATCTGTTGTAAAGCAATTATGTTTGCTGGGCATGGTCTTTAAGAGTTAACAGTTTTTAACAGTAAGATTTTTTTCTGCGGCTAAAAAGCATTAAGTATATAAGAAAACTAGGTGTTCGATACAGTGCCACTTCCACTTTTTAATCCCGTTTTTTTGAATCTTCCGACAAGAAAGGCAACTTTTTTTACTCTCACAAAAAAGTTCAACATGCTGTAACTTTACATAGAGTGCATAACAAATTCTCAAATTTTGACTGTTTGTCAACCTATTATATGTGCATTATTGGTACAAATTTGAGGCCGATTGGTTAATCTTTCGCGAAGTTCGAAGTTGAGAATTGAACAATTATTCAATATTTTTCCTATTCGATAATAATACATTGTTTTGTATTCATTGACGTTGGTTCAATGTCATTCCGCTCACCGTAAGGTCATTGTGTGATGAATGGAAACATCACACATTTTGGCGTAAGTTAAAAAAAAACTCACACGAGCGGAAACCCATTGCACACACGGGTGGACACGAGCCAGACACAATATTCACAACTTTGTTACCTGCCGTATAATTATCGGACACAAGTCCGATAATCGCACCGCTGCCTCCACCTCCTCGCCTCTGTTGTGTTGCTGCGCTGCTACTAGCAGCGCCACAGAGTTGATAATAGCTCCGAGCGACCGACATCAGTCTTCTCTAACTCTCTATAAACCAGGCATAGAGCGCTTTTGGAGCTTAAAGTTGGTGGAAGGCGGAGAACCGGTGGTGGCGGTGAATCACAAGTGCAATTTTCTACGCTCAATTAACTGGATATCTGGCGTGTCATATCAATATCAATTATCATTCAATTTACATACATTATTGTAGTTTTGGAGAATAGCCTGCGGGGCTCGACAACAGGTGCACGAGGAGCGGAGAAGGGCGCCTCGCTCGATTCCCATGCTCATGGACAAAACCCCATGTTTTAATGCAAATACGTGAGCTTATGATCCAATTGTGGCCAATCTACACTGTTACTGTACTGCTGTTATTGGTGTTCGAGTAGTTTTTTTTAATGGAGTGTGAACTTGCCCATCGTGGCTGACTCATGCTTGCAATGACGTGAGTAACGTAGCTTACTGAAGAGTACAAAAATGAGTACATTTTAAAAATTTCTTCTCAATTTCATGAGATTTAGCACGAATAATAAATCATACACCAAAGTATTTTCAGTTAATTTGGATTTATTACCGATCCATTGTAAATATCTACTGCCATATTTACTCTACCAGATTATTTCAGATACAGGCTTAATTTTCTATTTACTTTTTTCGTCTTCTGTTTTGTAGTTGTCTATCTCCGCTCTACTATTTTCTATTTTTCTGTTGTTGTGTTTGTACAGCGTAATACTTGAAACTTCACATTACAATTAACTATTTGTTTGTTCAGCATTGTTTTGTTCAGCTCGAAAGTTCTTAAACACGTTAGCAACGATTCCTCCCTGAAAGTCTTATCTCATAATCTTTAGATTATAGCAACCATTTCCACTTCCTCTCCGAAGGTACCCAACCCACGATATATAAAAAAGAAAATCGTATCATCAAAATGATGATCCATCGCACGATATTTCCTTTTATTTATCCCCACTTTTTTCCCATGTGGCAAATTATTAACCTCGTCGCCATATATCAGCAGCACCGACCGACCGATATGCGACCCGTCCGCAAGCAACGACGACGAACACATGACACATGGCCTTCCATCGATTCACTCATCATCACCCGTCGTCCGGTCGCGCCGTCCTCCTCAATCCGCGTCCACCAACCAACGACCGACTCCTAATAACGCCATCGTTTCATCGTTGGCGGCAAACTGATGGCGGTTTTTCTGCTCATCCTCGACTGCCCTTTGCCCTTCGTTTCATCAACCCCCCTTCGTTTTTCCACCCGTCTTAATTCCCATTTTTTTTTTACATGCCCCCACTAAAACAGCGATTTCAGTTTTTATTCGTCTTCACGCCATTCATCGTCGTCCCTAACTCCTTCGTGTTTTAGCTTCCCATATAAGAACAAGCAGATCCGACCCCAACGAGAGTAGTTTTCCTTTCAACTCATCCCTGTTTTCCTCCCAACCGTCGCCTCGCGTCGTCACATCATCAAACACACATATATAATCATTGAAGTTGAAATAATAAACCTATAATGTATCGATTTTATCCTATACCCTGCTCCCCAGCGTGATACCAACCATGCTTCATCGTATCATTCGGTCAGTTTTTTTGCTTATTTCTGTGCCGCGCCGCGTCGGAGCGAACAGTATAGGAAGCACGTAGGGGTAACACGAGCAATTTGTTCGTCTTAAGTACTTTTTATGAGATATGTTGTTAACACAGCCTGCTCCTCAGCTTAGTGTTCCAATACTTCCACAGTAATTGACTTTTGTATGTTATTTCATTGGCACGGTAAAGACTGGGTATGCTGCGCAATTCAGATCCCATTGTGATCCACTAGCCTCTGCCCAGCAACTCCTATCCCTACCTCCTAGTGGTACCGGCCGGAAACTATGAGCAACCTTAGGGAAGATCGGGTAACCAACCCCGGTGGGAACTTTGGTCGTAGGCTGACAGGGAAGGGGGGGGTTTGCTTCGGCAAACCTGAGCGTCTGTTCTCCAGGAGGAGCGGCTCACAACAGCGTCTGATCCCCATGTTAGGGGCGGCTGATCTACGTCCGAGTGCCAGGGAAGGACTCTAAGCTCGACTGTGCACTTGGTCCTCCGGAAAGTAGGGGGTTGGTGTCAGGCCCTACGAGCCAGCCGTAAAAAACCATTGTATCAGCAACAGAATAATACGAACCGAGACCAATGGCAACGACCCCAGCGAACAAAAAGGGACTTGCGATTGGACACTCGGTACGTGGAACTGCCGATCTCTCAACTTCATTGGGAGCACCCGCATACTCACCGATCTACTGAAGGACCGCGGGTTCGGCATCGTAGCGCTGCAGGAGGTGTGTTGGACAGGATCCATGGTGCGAACGTCTAGAGGTAATCATACTATCTACCAGAGCTGCGGCAACACATGCGAGCTGGGAACAGCTTTCAACGTGATGGGTTATATGCAGAGGCGCGTGATCGGTTGGTGGCCGATCGACGAAAGAATGTGCAGGTTGAGGTTCAAGGACCGATTCTTCAACTTCAGCATAATAGCCCACACTCCGGAACTACTGATGTTGACAAGGACGCAAGCCCAAGCCACGACGTCAAGATCATCATAGGAGATTTTGAACGCTCAGGTAGGCCAGGAGGAGGAATTCAGACCGACGATTGGTAAGTTCAGCGCCCACCAGCAGACGAACGAAAACGGCCTACGACTCATTGATTTCGCTGCCTCTAAAAATATGGCCATACGTAGCACCTTATTCCAACACAGCCTCCCTTATCGTTACACGTGGAGATCACCACAGCAGACGGAATCTTAAATCGACCACGTGCTGATTGACGGACGGCACTTCTCCGACATTATCGACGTCAGGACCTATCGTGGCGCCAACATCGACTCCAACCACTATCTGGTGATGGTCAAACTGCGCCCAAAACTCTCCGTCATCAACAATGTACGGGGTCGGGGCCCGTGGCGTAGTGGTCCACACGTTCGCTTCATAAGCGGATGGTCATGGGTTCAAACCCAGCCCCGGCACTTGCAATTTTTCGTCAGTTGCTCTTCCCCCCGAGAGCAGCTGACACCTGACCCTCTTCGGAGCATATGCTCTAACGGACCCGGAAACTTGGATAGCGTCCAATTGGAATCGCTCACGTAGTGCCCTAGTGGACAAAGGAGCTGTAAATTAGGTTAAGTGATTAAGAATAAAAAAAAAAACAATGTACGGTACCGGCAACCGCCACTGTACTACCCAGAGCGACTGAAGTAACCGGATGTCGCATCAGCATACGCGCAGAATCTCGAGGCCGCGTTGCCAGACGAGGGCGAGCTCGATGAGGTCCCTCTAGAGGACTGCTGGAGTACAGTCAAAGCAGCCATCAACGACGCAGCCGAGAGCACCATCGGGTACGTGGAACGGAATCGACGGAACGAATGGTTCGACGAAGAGTGCAGAACGGTTTTGGAGGAGAAGAACGCAGCGAGGGCGGTAATGCTGCAGCAAGGGACTCGACAGAACGTGGAACGTTACAAACATAAGCGGAAACAGCAGACCCGCCTCTTTCTGGAGAAAAAGCGCCGCCTGGAAGAAGCGGAATGTGAAGAAATGGAACTGCTGTGCCGTTCTCAAGAAACACGGAAGTTCTATCATAAGCTCAACGCATCCCGCAACGGCTTCGTGCCGCGAACCGAAATATGCAGGGATAAATACGAAGGCCTCTTGACAGACGGACGTGAGGTGATCGAAAGATGGAAGCAGCACTTCGATCAGCATCTGAACGGCGTGGAGAACGTACGGGAGCCCACGGCAACGGAGGAAACGACGACGTCAGTGCAGCGGAGGACGGAAATGAACCAGCTCCAACGCTGAGGGAAGTTAAGGATGCCATTCACCAGCTCAAAACCAACAAAGCAGCTTGTAAGGATGGTATCGCAGCTGAACTCATCAAGATGGGCCCAGAAAAGTTGGCCAACTGTCTGCATCGGCTGATAGTCAGGATCTGGGAAACCGAACAGCTACCGTAAGAGTGGAAGGAAGGGGTAATCTGCCCCATTCACAAGAAAGGCGACCATTTGGAATGTGAGAACTTCAGGGCGATCACTATTTTTAATGCTGCCTACAAAGTGCTATCCCAGATCATCTTCCGGCGTCTGTCACCTAAAACGAATGAGTTCGTGGGGAGTTATCAAGACGGCTTCATCGACGGCTTGTCGACAACGGACCAGATCTTTACCGTACGGCAAATCCTCCAGAAATGCCATGAATACTAGGTCTCAACGCATCACCTGTTCATCGACTTCAAAGCGGCATACGACAGTATCGACCGCGCAGAGCTATGGAGAATCATGGACGAAAACGGCTTTCCTGGGAAGCTTACTAGACTGATTAAAGCAACGATGGACGGTGTGCAAAACTGCGTAAGGGTTTCGGGTGAACTATCCAGTTCATTCGAATCTCGCCGGGGACTGAGACAAGGTGATGGTCTCTCATGCCTACTCTACAACATCGCTCTGGGAGGTGTGATGCGACGAGCAGTGCTCAACAGCCGGGGAACGATTTTCACAAAATCCGGTCAATTTGTGTGCTTTGCGGACGACATGGACATTATCGCTAGAACATTTGGAACGGTGGCAGAACTGTACACCCGCCTGAAACGCGAAGCAGCAAAGGTCGGACTGGTGGTGAATACCTCAAAAACAAAGTACATGCTGGTAGGCGGAACCGAAAACGACCGGATCCGTCTGGGTAGTGATGTTACGATAGACGGGGATACTTTTGAGGTGGTGGGGGAATTCGTCTACCTCGGTTCCTTACTGACGGCTGACAACAACGTGAGCCGTGAAATTCGGAGGCACTTCATCAGCGGAAGTCGGGCCTACTACGGGCTCCAGAAGAAACTGCGGTCGAAAAAGATTCACCCACGCACCAAATGCACCATGTACAAAACGCTGATAAGACCGGTGGTCCTCTACGGACACTAGACATGGACGATGCTCGAGGAGGACCTGCAAGCACTCGGAGTTTTTGAGCGACGCGTGCTAAGGACGATCTTCGGCGGTGTACAGGAGAACGGTGTGTGGCGGAGAAGGATGAACCACGAGCTCGTTGCACTTTACGGCGAACCCAGAATCTAGAAGGTGGCCAAAGCCGGAAGGATACGGTGGGCAGGGCATGTTGCAAGAATGCCGGACAACAACCATGCAAAGCTGGTGTTTGCAACTGATCCGGTTGGCACAAGAAGGCGTGGAGCGCAGAGAGCACGATGGGCGGACCAGGTGGAGCGTGACTTGGCGAGCATTGAGCGCGACCGAGGATGGAGAGTGGCAGCCACAAACCGAGTATTGTAGCGTACTATTGTTGATTATGTCTTTTCTTAAATGTGACGTGAACAAATAAATGTATGTATGTATGTATGTAGTCGGGATTAATCAGAAATATTGAAATTTAGAGCTGGACAAAACAATTTGTTGGACCGTGTAATTAAACTAGGAAATTTTCATTTGATACAGCTTTTGTAACACACCGAGAATCGAATGTGGCCACACACAGCATGACCTTACTTCGCGTTTAAGGCCGCACGGGACGACGTGTAATTTTTCCTATCTTCCTTCTCTTTCTAACAATTTGCCTCGCGATTTTGAAGAAGCAAATATCAATTTCCACTGCACTGACGTAGCTGAAACTTTAGTCGATTGTGCACCACAAGTGAGCAAATGAACGATCAAATTTCTAGTCAATAAAATGAGGTAGAAGTTGAGATTTGCATCTTACTAGCAACAGAGCAATGGCGGACGATTCAACCACCGTCTGGCCTTAACACCAGAGCTACATAAGATCATGATATTTATCGAATCTAAAAACTGTTTAGTAACTAAAAGTATTATTGTAAGTAAAACAACCCTAACGTGCTTGTAGCTGTAGACAACGCTGTATAACGTGATTGAACATTTTGACGAAAGTATTTATCCGATCACCCCTACGTGACCCCGCCAATGAAACCGAAGTCATGTACAATGTCAGATTGGTGTGATCAATTTAATGGGGCTCGCCCCGCGCACCGAAAGCGACCCCGGTTGAAGAAAACCACAAACTACGAACGACGGTGACAACGATTGGCGATTGTTTGCTCCCCATTTGCTTTGTATTTGCCACCACAAGCGCGACGCGCGACGATACTTGAATAAAGGCACTAAGAGACAATCAATCATCATCAACCGGAGTAGAAAATGAGTTGTTAGATCTGCGACTGTGGTGAGGGGAAACTGGAAATGGATCTATTATTTAGTGGATTCCGCGTAAGTTAACACACGGAAATTGATGCCGCATGAATCGTGGTTTCTTTCAGCGTTCGACGTGAAATTGCTTATGTCTCGAATGTAGCTGAAGTGTTTTGTCTTCTAGTGGCATTCCCCAGTAGTGGCATGCTCCTCTGTTGTGAGTGGACTGTTATAGAGTTGAACATTCATTCCTTTCGTCAGTGGTGCCATGCCACAGCGCGATGATAGTTGGCGATTTTTCTCTTCAAGGCGCATGTCCTTCACCCACACCAGAAATGGTACCAGAGACGGCGAGGACGTGAGAGATCATCAGGGTTGACGTTTCGGAATGCAATACCTGTATCTAAACATAAAAAATCAGGCACGAAGATACTCTATGTCCAAGGAAGTCAAGTAATGTTCCTTTACGAAAAGTCCCTGAAGCGATCGGGCATCGAACCCGTCACCCTCAGCATGGTCATGATCTAAACTCATGCCTTTACGACTGTGGCTACAGAAGCCCGTAGTCGTGTCGTAGTCAAATAAGAGCCTCTGAAGATGTTAGAATATTTTCAAATGCGTGCCTTCCGAAGTAACATTTTAAAGTTAAGTTTATTCGTGGGGATTATAATCACCATCATCCAGCCAAAATAAATTCACCGTGGTTTTATGGCGGCTTTCAAAACCTCTTGAGAGCAAATCGGTCATCAAATTGTTGCTTCGGTTGGTGTGTCATCCCCATAGACTACGCCACTGGAATCCATCGTCCCAATCTGAGAAACGGCGTAGCATGAACATCATATCACAACGGTCGGTTCGGTTCCTCCACTCTGGTTCCCAGAAGGATCAAGAGAGCAATCACGTAGTGTGTTTTTCGCCGCTCGTTTGCCAATATGTCTGTATTAATAATGTCTGCCATGTTTGCGGCGTGCATTCGGATTGCTTCCGAAATGATGTCCGGAACAGATGGATATCTAGAGGTACAAGGCAGTGGGATTGTGAGGGGAAGCTACAAGATTGCTCCGGAACTCTCAGCTCCGTGTCCCGCTTTGCAATAGGTAAGGGAGATTCTGAGAGTATGGTACCGGGATAGGAAGGTAAGTTTCCACTTGAGATTATGGCGAGAGAACGAGATGAGACAATAACAACACCATTTGGTTGCTGGACTGGCAGTATAGAAGTTGTTTCTCGACGAGGGCCATTGCCAGCAGACGGTGAGAGACTGTGAAGTGTGGAAGGCGAAAAGAATATCACTTTGAGGTTAAGAAGAGGTGAACCAATGTTCAGAAAGCTGGAAAGTTATCCCCGAGAGAGATTTTTTCTTCGGTTTCACTTGTCGTGCAGTGATGCCAGATTTGTCGGAAATTATTCTTTTTCTTTTCGGCATAATGTTCTCACTGGGATACAGTCTACTGAGGTAGTTTACGTTTTCCACGGGAGTTCTCTTGAAGAATCGGACTTCACTCTACGTTGGTTCTGACCATAATGGCTTGTGCTTTATTCATGATATTTCTTAGACCTACTTAATTACTAACACATACAAAGTTGGATTGGGGAGGGGCTTGGACGATCATACGATCGATGTGTCTTAGAACTGCGGTCAGTCCAGACCGTGGGACCGCACCGCACATGCAATGCTGACACGACGAAACTCGATCAGTTCATAAACATTCAACTCCATCGAATGCTTATCGCAGCAGCATGGCATGGCAAGTGTTGTCAGGAATACTGGATATACCACACCTTCCCCCTTATGAAAATGATGGATGGTACAGTAGTCATTTTATTATTAAGTTGTCGTCCAAACCTCTCTTATTATATATGTTACAATGTATTGTATTTTATATATTATTTAAATGATTATAAATGTATTCGATATTTTTATAAAATAGTTCCTTACACTGAAGTTAGATAAACAATAATTGGATAAAATTGAATCATAGGTAATACAACAAATAGTTCTATAAGAGATAATAAATTGGAATAAAAATATAAAATTATAACTTTTAGGAATGTAATTTTTAATTTATATAGATGGATATCATCCTCCTTCCTCACAAAAATGTTGTTCCACAATATTTTCTTAATCGGTTCTTATGAACTGTCTGTTCTTTATTAGGACTTTTCAAATCTCGTATGGTTGCATTTGGTGTATTTATTTTTGTAACTTCATATGGTCCTATTCTTAAATTTCCTAATTTATGATGTGCATTATTCTCTAACCATACTAAATCTCCTACTGCTAACTGTAGTGGTTTTGTGTTAACATTGTAATTATTCACTCGTTTCTTTTTACTTTTTTCAATACAAGATTGTGCCAGTTGATAAGCTCTGCTAAGTTTGAAATGTAATTCTTTGTAATAATGTTCTGGATTATATATTGGTGTTGGTTTGTTTTGTACAGAATTTGGCATTGGACATGGTTTACCAAAAATCAATTCAAAAGGTGAGAATATTGTGTCAATACTTGGAAGCATATTATAAGCAAAAGCATAATATTGGATTATTTCATCCCAGTCATTTTTGGATTCGTTCAAAAATGTTCTTAGATATTCGTTTAATGTTCTGTGGTTCCTCTCAAGCATACCAATAGTTTGAGGATGATATGCTGTTGAACATTTGTGTTCGATATTCAGGAATGTTGATACATCTTTGAAAATTTCATTTTTAAATTCTGTGCCCATGTCTGTTTTAATAGACTGTATGGGTCCATATATAAGAAATAAGCTATCAACAAATTTTCTAGCTATTGTCGAAGCTTTCTTGTCCATCATTGGTATTAGAATGATGTATTTACTAAATTCACACTGTAGCGATAATAAATATCTATTACCATTGTTTGTGATTGGTAATGGTCCTACAGTATCTATTTCAACTGTATGAAAAGGTTGTGGAGGTGTATCAGTTTTTATTAATTGTTCTTTTGGATTTTTGAAAGTTTTGTTTTGTTGACAGAATGAACAATTCTGTACATATTCTCGTATACTTTGTCGCATGTTTTTCCAATAGTAAAAAGGTTTTAGTTTTTTATACAATTTCAGTTGTCCAGGATGTCCTGCGATTTTTGTATTGTGATTGTTAAACAATATTTCTTGAATTTCATTGTCATGCTCAATTGTTTTGGGTGCTTTATAAATCAATATTTCAACTTTCTCGAGAAATTTTGTTCCTATTTCTTTGAAAGTTGGTAATGGAATAATTTCAAATATGGGGTCACTATCTGTTAATGCTACTTTCGGGCTGCAGTCCCATAGCATCGATTCTAATCCTGAAAACATTAGCTCGAATGCTAAGTCCTCTTTTGGATTGATATGACTAGTCATTTCTTTAATTAACTTTTTTCGATTCTTTGACGTCAGTTTAAAATTAATTTCATAGTTTTTTCCCCTTTTTGAAGTACTCGTTATTAGCTTAGGCAGGTTATGCGTTTCTTCGGGATTAACAACTTCGTAAATACGGTTTTTTTTTTTACTTATTCGTTTATTTGGAAGGCTTGGGCGCCACTTGGGCATAACAGAGCCGAAATCATCTTTACATTTTTTTTATGTTGATTTTACATGTTGTTTTAAAATTTATACTGACTTAATACTAGGTTAGTTTTGGGAGCCGAAGTACTCGCGGCTGTTTCGAGGTTAGGGATAACAAATATATAAAGTTGGAAAGGAGGGATTTAAGGAACTTATACTAAATTACTTGCTATCTTATACTAAAAACCTTGATGGGACCGACTGTCCTGATCTGTAACGGGACTAAACAGAAAGGGCTTTATCGGAAGACAACGACAAGAAGAGGACAAACGGAAAGGGGGGCAACGAAAGACAGGGAGCGAACAACAAAACCAAATTTCGGGCAACGAAAACAAGGAACGTACGAGATCAAATTCTGACATCAACACGTTTCAAAAACTGGTAAATAAGATCCATGTACTCCAAATCAAGACCTGCCAACACTTCTCTAACGGGTTTCTGTTGTTTTCCTCGGACCCGGAGAGTTTCATACAGCTCAGATCTGACTTCACGATGCTCATCGCATCCCCACACGACATGTTCGATATCCTGGTAAGCCACGCCGCAGACACAGAGATTGCTTTCCGAGAGCCCAATACGGAAGGTATGTGCGTTTAACAAATAGTGGTTGGACATCAGCCGACACATTACCCGAATGAAATCGCGGCCCAAATCCAACCCTTTGAACCATGGCTTCTTCGATACCTGCGGAATGATGGAGTGCAACCATCTACCCATCTCTCCATCTCTCCATTTGTGTTGCCAGCTGATCAAGGTCTCCTGACGGGCTAATGCAAAAAATTCGTCGAAGGCAATTTGACGCTCGTAAATATCGCCTTCGCTAGCGCCCACCTTAGCCAGAGAGTCCGCTTTCTCATTACCCGGAATAGAGCAATGTGAAGGGACCCAAGCTATGGTGATGGTGTATGAGCGTTTGGACAAAGCACTCAAGACTTGGCGAATTCCATTCAGGAAGTACGCTGAGTGCTTCATCAGTTTCATTGACCGAACAGCCTCCAGAGAACTTAGACTGTCGGTAAAAATGAAGTAGTGCTCAGGTGGGAGAGTGCGAATGTACTCTAAGGTGTAATATATAGCCGCTAGCTCAGCAATGTATACCGAGCATGGCTTTTGAAGCATGAAGGTGGCGCTATGAAATTCGTTGTAGACACCGAAACCAGTCGAATCATCGGTTTTCGAACCATCTGTGAAGAACTGTCTGTCCCCGCTCACATGCCCGAACTTACTTGCAAAAATTTGTGGAATACACACGGAACGAAAAGATTCTGGTATTCCGGTGATCTCATCCTTCATGGACAGATCAAAATCCACAGAGGAACTGTCGAAGTCTGAGAAGTTGTCACGATTGGTGTTAACCGGAGATGGGCTTACCTCCAACGTCATGTACCAGTAGTACACACTCATAAAACGAGTTTGAGGGTTCTGTTCAAGCAGCTTTTCGAAGTTTTCAATGACCAATGGATTCACAACCTCGCATCGGATGAGGAACCGGAATGATAACTCCGCAAAGCGGTCTGTCAGAGGCTGTACACCAGCAAGTACCTCTAAACTCATAGTGTGAGTTGAGTTCATGCAACCTAACGCGATCCGAAGGCAACGGTACTGAACCCATTGAATCTTCAGCAAGTGTGTTTTCGCCGCGGATTGAAAACAGAAGCTACCGTATTCTAAAACCGACAGAATGGTTGTTTGGTACAGCTTGATCAGATCTTCCGGGTGAGCTCCCCACCATGTTCCGGTAATAGTTCGCATAAAATTGATTCGCTTTTGGCATTTTTGTAACAGATACACAATGTGCTTCCCCCAGGTGCATTTAGAGTCAAACCAGAGACCGAGATATTGAGAAGA